>NC_088877.1:41097918-41127938 GCF_032884065.1 Artemia franciscana | reverse complement strand
GCGACGAATAATAAAATGAAGCATTAGGTTACAACCGAAAGAGGACACCTATCAAAGCGCTGAGTTTAAGGTAAACATAATAGAACTTGAGAACTCTATCAAACTCTTTTTTGTATCAGATTTTATAGACCTGACTAGCCAAAGCGAACATGGTGTCAAGCTCTGAATTTCAGGACCTTTACACAGTTACACAGTTGAAAATTGGGTTCGTGAGTGCTTAGTCAAGGTAGAATATTAAAGCTAGAGGTAAGTTATACCTTTGGAACTGTTGGATAATAAGTCGGGTGCCGAAAATATTATCAATGCAGCCTCTGCCTGGCTTGAAGCTAGCTTGATTTTCGCGGGTAATTTTCTCCCGGGCACTTTTGAAACAATTCAAGTGAATTATCCCGAATATTTTTACCGCGATATCTTTAAGACTTATTCCTCGGTAATTTCTATATTCAGTTTTGTCTCCTTTCTTATAAAAGGGTAGTATAATTGAAGTTCTCCAGTCCTTTGGGAAGGAATTCGCTTTCTATACGTCTTGAAGGATGCCATGTATCTGTTCAGCTGTTACTTCGGGGCATTTTTTGTATAGTTCAGGAGGAAGGCCATCTTCACCAAGGGATTTATGTTTCTTTAGTGTTTTTATTGTTTTGAGGATTTCAGCTCTTGTAGGACGGCCTAGCTCAACATCATAGGGCTTTTTCTCGACAGATGGGGGAAGATCGTCAGAGGGGGATGAATTAGAGGGATTTAGGAAAGATTGAAAATGTTGTCTCCATCTGCTCATCCGATCGTTCTGGGAGGAAATATTTTTTCCTTGGTTGTCTTTGACAACTTCTGACACAGTTTCCTTTTTCCCTGTAGATTCTTCGAGAACCTGATAAAGATTTGGGGCATCATCAGCCCGGGATGCTTTTTTCAGTGAGATGGCAGCTTCTTTCCACATCTGTTGACGATCAAGTCGCGAAGAGTGAAATATTTGCTTAAGAAGGTCTTTGATTGCTCAGAACATAATTGTTCTGAATGATCCTTAAGGCTTAACGAATCAAAATCTAGAGCATCAAAGCGGTTAGTCAGTTCTAAGCTGAAGGCATGTTTGACAGTTTCATCCTTGAGTATATATAAATTTTCTAGTACCCAATTTAAGTGACCAAAAGGACTAGAGGCAACTAGCCCCATTCTTGGCCTCCTTTTTCCCAAAAGTCGTCCAATCAAAATTTTAGCATAGTCAGTTTTGTCAGCATTGTTGAATGGTCCCATAAATATCCCTTTTTGGGTTAAGAAGACCCCCCACTACTTGTAAGAATAACTCTCTAAGTCAGAAAGTTTGTCCATTGTTTACGTAGAGTATTTGCTATTGGAGAGTGTACAGGAATTTTTCAGAGGGCCATTTTGTGCTTGATATGGGTTTTCATAAGGAGAATTTTCCAATTGGAGGGAAATTTTATGAGGGTGAGGGTGAACTTTCCAGAGGAAATTTTACACTTGGGGGATTCGACACAATTCTTGTACGAAATTCTTTTTATTTGTCTAAGATAAGATAAGATAAGATTTATTCATCACGAAACACACATACAATATTACATTTTACTATTTCCCCAAAGGCTCTTTGGCCTGTAAAAAAGGGGAAAATGAACGAGCCACTTACTCAGAGAAGGAAAAAAATAATCACTTACTCACAGAGAGAAGAGCAAAAAGGAGAAGAGAGGAAAGTATAAATAAAATGAAAAACTATAGAAAACAAAACTAAATAGACTAATAGATTGAACAGACTAAATTAATTAAGTAGATCTGTAGATAAAATAGACTCCAATGAAATAATCAGGAAATATATATGCATACATACACGCATATACACATATAAAAAGAGATAAAATAATTTCTAAGAAGCCAATGAATTTTTAATAATTTTTTTGAACAAACCGAATGAGTGGCACCTTCGAGCTGATTCGGGCAACTTATTCCATACAATGTAACTCGCAATTAAAGGATTAAAGTCTGACCTTACACAAGGAGTAAAAGGAACTTGAATATGATTTTCGGTATTGCGAAGATTATAATTATTCTGATCAGAGGTGAAAGATGGCTGAACACTTAGGGGACGGGGGAGGTCACCATGAAGCTGAGAAAAAGTAAAACATGCACACGAAAGAATATACAGTGACTCGAGATCAAGTAATGGGATAACTCTTGAACGGATAGTTTCCTTAATGAGGTTTCTAGCTTTATTATAAACCTTAGAAAGTGGTTTTAACAGTGAAGGAAAGGTTGACATCCATACTATTGGACAGTAGGAAACGTAAGATCGGATCAAGGAGTGAAAAAGGATTTCCAAAATTGATCCAGGGAAAATATGTTTGAGTTTCCTTAAAATACCGAGACTCCTGCATATCTTCATTTTAATCAAATCAATGTGACGCTTGAAAGACAAATTTTCATCAACAAGAATGCCCAAAAAACGAACATATCGATCTTTAGATCTGTGAATTATCCCATTTGGCTGATGAATTTCTGATAACTTGGGATAAATCTGAGAAACATGCGAAAATATCAAAAAGTTGGATTTTGAATAATTTAGGGTAAGAAAATTAGCATCAAGCCATGAAATTACTCTCTCAAACAAGTATTCCAAGTTTAATCGAAGCTCGGATTCACAGTTCCCCGAAGTGCCGAGTGTGCTATCATCAGCAAAACAAACAAGGACATCAGAAGATGGTGAACTATAGCTGGCACTATGGGCAAGGGAAGGTTTAGGATGACAGAGTCTACAGCAATGAATAGGTTTCTGCTTTTTTACTGCGTAAAAAAGATCATTTATATAAATCAAAAATAGCACTGGCCCTAAAACTGATCCCTGAGGGACGCCAAAATTCACTTGTGATTGACAGAAATTAAATTGTGGATTGACAGAAATTAACCTATCATTCAAATAAGATTGAAACCAAGAAAATACATTACCCCTAATGCCAAAATGAGACATCTTCGATAGAAGAATTTCATGGGTTAAGGAATCGAATGCCTTGCGAATATCCAGGAATATAGCAGCCGGAATTAATCCCGAATCCAATTCAGAATGTATAAAATTCAAAAGGGTCATACAGGCATGCTCAGTGGAGTGCTTCATTCGGAAACCAAATTGAAAGTCATGAAGAAACTCTTTAGATTTTAGAAATTTAAGCAGACGAGAAAGCATAGCCTTTTCGAAGATTTTACTAAATACTGATAAAATTGAAATTGGTCGATAATTTGCTGGATCATTTCTTGGTCCACCTTTATACAGAACAATAATCCGAGCACGCTTGAGAGGATCTGGAAAAACCCCATATTTAAATGAAAGATTAACAAGTTTTGTAAGAGGCACAACTATTGAAGGAAGAATAGATTTAACTACCTTAGTAGGAATAGAATCTGGCCCAGTTGAAGATGAGTCTTTCAAGCCATTAACAATTTTAGTAATTTCAATTTCTGTTACTGGCTCTAGAAACATAGACTTAACACAAGACGGCCCGAGGTAAGATCTAAAGTCCGACTTAGACCGAGAAAAAGTAGCTGTGGAAGCTACTTTTTCTCAACTCAATTTTGCATGAAGAGATAATCCGAGGGAATTTTCTGTGGGCTGCGTTCAGTGTGTTTGTATTTCCAGTAAAAAATTTCCCTGGAATGGAGGACTTCAAGAGAAATCCAGAAAAACAACTAGAAATTATAGTGTTGTTCAAGTAAAAGTATCCTAACGAGAATTTTACAGGCTGAATCGTTTACAAGACATGTTAAGGGGGAGGGGGGAGAGAAATCTCAGAAAGGATAGAGTTGTCTGGAGAGAACTTTATTGAAAGGGGGAGGTATTTTACATGGGAGAGAATATCCAAGGGGGAGTTTTCTGTAAGGGGAAGGAAGTTTATGGGTGGTAAGCCTGATTTACCGGCATTATTTGAATAACTGTCAAAAGCTACCCTCTTGCTCATTCAATATCTTGCTCTTTACGCAAAAGTTTAATCGTTTGTCACAATTCCTTAAAAACAGCTGCTGAAACACAAAGTCTGTTTAATTAGAAAGCTTTTATAAAAGTGATAAAATATTAGCATAAAGAACAAGGTATTGAGAAGGGGCAAACCCTATTATATATGGAATAGTTTTATTTCGCTTGGAGTTTCAATCTTGCTCCCAAATTTCATTTTAAAACACCTTTTTTTTTCATGTAATCGTACATAAAACTTACAGGAACAGATTAATTCAATAAGTGAGTTCTTACTTGGTAGTTCTGTTGAAAACATTTTTATGTTTTTGATCAGTATCATATTTTGAATAGGCTGGATTTTGTTTTTCACTAGATTGCCCTGAGGGAGCGATCATAATATTTTACGATAAACGCAGGTATTCTTAAGACTGCAAATTAAGCTTGTAAAAATTTATTTATCCTAGATGTTTCCCTGTTTTAGTTATTAAATTTGGCTTAATACAGCCCAAAAAGATACTTCAGTGTTATGCGAATTTCATGTCGTAAAAAGGGTTTGGAGGTCGTTTGGTTCTAAAACTTTTTATTTCAATTTCAATTGCTGTTTCAATTTAAATATGTTTCTGTTTTCTGTTGAAGCTTCAAGCTCCTGAATTTTTTTTTTTTTTTTTTTTTTGCCACAAGCCAGACCACAGATGCGTGTTCATTTGTTTTTTTGGTTTTTTTTTTAGTTTTTTTTCCTCAGGGGGTGATCGTATCGACGGTGATTCGTTATCACGAACTGTTTGAAAATGGCCAAACTGTGGCCAGGAATTTGGGGGATTAAGTCGTCCCCAAATACATAGTTATTGGGTTTTCGACTAAGCTGAACAGAATGGCTATCTCAAAATTTTGATCCGGTGACTTTGGGGAAAAAGTGTGCATGGCAGGGGGCCTAGGTGCCCTACAGTTTTTTTGTAACTTACAAAGAGCACTATAAGTTTTAATTTCCTTTAGAATGAGCCCTCTTGCGACATTCTAGGACCACTGGGTCGATATGATCAACCCTGGAAAAAAAAATAAACACGTATTCGTAATCTGTCGAAAAAAATATAAAATTCCACATTTTTGTAGATAGGAGCTTGAAGCTTCTACAGAGTGATTTTTTGGTACGGTGAATCTGATGGCTGTGATTTTCGTTATGATTATGCTACTCTTAGGGGGTTTTTCCCCCAATTCTCTGAAATAATACACATTTTCTCAGGCTCTTAACTTTTGATGGGTAAGACTAAACTTGAAGAATCTTATATATTTAAAAGCAACATTGAAATGCAATTCTTTTGATGTAACTATTGATTTCAAAATTCTGTGTTTTAGAGTTTCGGTTACTATTGAGCCGGGTCGCTCCTTACTACAGTGCGTTACCACGAACTCTCTGAAAACTGTTATATGGCTATATTTTAATTAAATATTTAACATATAGAGTTGGTTACATATTTTTTGATTTCAATTATTTTCTATAAGAATATTCAACAACAAAAATACAACCAGCAGCAAAAAAGTCCTGAAGAGCTTGTAATGGACTTGTAATGGACTCACACCATTTAGTGTGAGTTTTAGTGCTTTTAGTTTTATGTAGGAGAGGCATAGGGTGGTTTAGTTTTCTGTGGGAGATAATGGTTAGTCAACTTTATGTGATCCCTACATCTGGGCTGGAAGAATTTGAAAGAAATTCCGCCGTTTTTAGTAATGTATTCCAAACACCCCTAGCCCATGATAATAATGAAATTTCAAACTGTATTTTAGTCTTCCCCCCCCCAATTAATATTTGTTTTCTCATGAAATAGTTAACAAAAATCTAAACATGAAGAGATTATCTTTTTGGAACTGTTTTGGAGGGAGGAGCGGGCAAGGTGCAACTGAAATTTCTTATTTGAATCGGGTACGTATATTCTTGGAGTTCGTGAAACATTTTAAATGAAAATTTGGCAAATAAAATTAATATTAGCGATTTTCAATTTTTTCATGTAAGCAGAACTCGAAAAAAGCAAGGTGGTTTAGCAATACCAGTGAAGAATGATATCCCGGCACGGATGAAAGAAGAATTTCTATATATGAATTAAAAGAAAAAAATAAGTTTTTTTAACTGAAAGTATGGAACGACATTAAAACTTAAAACGAACAGAAATTACTTCGTATATGAAACGGGCTGCTTCCTCCTCAACGCCCTACTCTTTACGCTAAAGTTTTACTCTTTCTCTCAACTCTACTTTTCAAAACAGTAAAAAAAAATTAGTGTAAAGAGCGGGGCGTTGAGGAGGCAGCAGCCCCTGTCATATACGAAGTAGTTTCTGTTCGTTTTAAGTCTTAGTGTCACTCCTTACTTTAGATTAAAAAACTTGTTTTTATTTAATTTCTGAACGTTCTGGAATTAATCCATGTTTTGATTTTGGCTCTCCACAGATGAATAAAAAAAAAATTTGCACATTTTTTTTTGGTTAAATGGCTTTCTCATAGTTTTGATCGAATGCTTTTGAGAAAAAAGGAGGGGGGAGGAAGTCTAGTTGCCCTCCAATGTTTTGGCCACTTTAAAAGGCAACTTGAACTTTTAATTTTGTACGAAAGTTTCTATTAGTTAAAGATATACGTAACTTACGAATTAGCTTACGCAACGAGCTTTTGTATTCGTAAGCTTTTATTACGTATATGAGGGAGTTTACCCCCTTCGTCAGTACCTCGCTCTTTACACCAAAGCTGAAATTTTGCCCCAATTCCTTAAGAATGACCCCTGAATCACAAAGACCGTAGAATAGATAGTCGAAATTACTAAAAAATACTTTAGCATAAAGAGTGAGGTATTAGGAAGAGGTAAATACCTCATATGCGTAATAATTTCAGTTCGTTTTAAGTTTTAATGCTGTTCCTTACTTTCAGTTGAAAATTGTTTGTTTTTTTTGTTTTTTTTTTAAACAATGCTAGAAAATCCTGCACTCCTTTCATGGAAGTTTTCATACCCCATGACAAAATCCTCCAAGGAAAGCTCCCCCTACATATCCCCCTCTTCTCAACCCCTCCCCTCGACCAAACAATCCCCCTGAAAACGTCTTTACACTTCCCAATAACCATTACTATATGTAATCACTAGTCAAAGTTTGTAACTTGTAGCCCCTCCGACGGGGACTGAGAGGGAGTAAGTCGTCCTTTAAGACATAATTATAATGTTTTTCGACTATGCTGAATAAAATGGCTATCTTAGAATTTTGATCCGGTGACTTTAAGAAAATGATTATCGTGGGAGAGGGCCTAGGTGCCCTCCAATTTTCTTAGTCACTTATAAAGAGCACTCGGACTTTTCATTTCCGTTAGAAGAATCTCTCTCGCAACATTCTAGGACCACTGGTTCGATACGATCACCCCTGGGGAAAAAAAAACAAACTAACAAATAAACACGCATCCGTGATCTGCCTTCTGGCAAAAAATACAAAATTCCACATTTTTGTAGATAGGAACTTGAAACTTCAACAGTTGGGTTCACTGATACGCTGAATCTGATGGTGTGATTTTTGTTAATGACTTTTAGGGGTCTTTTCTCCTATTTCCTAAAATAAAGCAAATTTCCTCAGGCTCGTAACTTTTGAAGGGTAAAACTAAACTTGATGAAAATTATATATTTAAAATCAGAATTGAAATGCAATCCTTTTGATGTAGCTATTAGTATCAAAATTTCGTTTCTTAGAGTTTTCGCTACTATTGAGCCGGATCGCTCTTTACTACAGTTTGTTACTACGTACTCTTCGATCAGCTGCTGACATTACCAAATTCTAATTATAACATTATATATTTATATATAATACATAATTGCATATAATATAGACCATTTTATAATGAACACTTCGCGTAGGTCCAGATACTGCTGCACATTGCATCTAAAAGCTGTTGGGGAAATAAGCTACATTTACATATCAAAGAAAATTAAATTAAATAAGAATAAATGATAATGGTGCAAGACCGCTTCACTTTGTGCTTAACAACTCAATTGGTGAATCACTTATCTATCCGCCAATATAATTGATTACTTTAGTGACTAAGCAGATTTGCTAAAATTGCAACTGAATACTTTTTAAGTTGCTTTTTAGTATTAAATTTTTGTGTTTTTAAATTATACGTAGTCCAAAAGAATGATAGGGGTGAGAATTTTTAAATGAAACTACACTAATAAATTGTAATAAACTAAAATAGATAATAAATTAAATAATTAAAATAAATGCAATTAAATAATGAAACAATAATAAAAAATAAACTCAACTAAAAGACAATTATACTTGCTAAAATAAACTAGAATTTGCAAACGTGTCTGATGTGAACATCCTTACCATTACAAACTAGGCTAGTAAATATAGTTTTAATAATTTTTTTTTTCATGCTCTGACAAAAAAAAACCTGCTCATTGAAGCCTAAAGATCACTTAAAACGAAGCTATTGGAAGGTTTTGCAACAAAACCCTTAATGATATTCCCCGAGATAGCTCACCATCCCATTGCTCGCTGTTTCCACCTCTCTGTTGGTATAATTGTGAATGTTATATTTTATGCTACATTGGAAAATTTGTCACTATCAGAATGTTATTATTACCCCCTTCCCCGAAAGTACTAATAATTTAAGTCAAAACCAAAAACGATTTCAGAGGTCAAGAAGGATTCAATATCGGTTTTTAGCCCTCCCCCTTTACTAAAATTAATTCTATTAATTTTTAAATTTTTATTAAACTTTTTTTGATTATTAATAATTAATTAAACTCCCTCTTGGATGTGTCCTTTTGCCCTCCTCTCATACCGTCTAAAAATGACAATTAAGTAGATGATGCACAGTTACACGTCACTGTATATAATTAAATAAAAGAAACAAGTTTTTTTTTAACTGAAAGTAAGGAGCTATATTAAAACTTAAAACGAACAGAAATTACTTCGTAAATGAAAGGGGCTGCTTCCTCATCAACGCCCCGCTCTATACGCTAAAGTTTGACTCTTTCTCTCAACTCTTCTTTTTAAAACAGTTAAAAACTTTAGCGTAAAGAGCGGGGCGTTGATGAGGATGCAGCCCCTTTCATTTGCGAAGTAATTTCTGTTCGTTTTAAGTTTTAATGTAGTTCCTTACTTTCAGTTAAAAAAAACTTGTTTTTTTTTTGTTTTTTTTTTAATTTCTGAACGTTTTTGAATCAATGCATGTCTTGATTTTGGCTCTCCGCAGAGGATTAGTTAAAACGAAATTTGCATATTTGTTTTTTTTTGGCTAAAAGGCTTTCTCATAGTTTTGATCGAATGATTTTGAGAAAAAGGAGCGGGGGAGGAAGCCTAATTGCCCTCCGATTTTTTGGTTACTTAAAAAGGCAACTGGAACTTTTAATTTTTAATGAATGTTTTTATTTGTAAAAGATATACATAACTTATAAATTAGCTTACGTAACGAACTTTTGTATTTTCATGTTTTTATTACATATATGAGGGGGCTCACCCCCTTGTAAGTACCTCGCTCTTTACACTAAAGCTTAAATTTTGTCCCAATTCATTACGAATGACCCCTGAATCACAAAAGCAGTAGAATAAATAGTTGAAATTACTAAAAATACTTTAGCGTAAAGAGTGAGGTATTAGGAGGAGGTGATCCCCTCATATGCATAATAATTTATGTTCATTTTAAGTTTTAATGCTGCTTCTTACTTCCAGTTGAAAAATCTTTTTCATATTTATATTTTCATTGTTTTTTTTTAAATAATGCTAGAAAATCCTGCGCTCCCTTCATGGAAATTTTCTTCCCCCATGACATTTTCCTCGATAGAAAATTCCCCCAACATATCCCCCTGTTTTCAACCCCTCCCCCAACCAAAAAATCCCCCTAAAAACATCTGTACACTTCCCAGTAACCATTACTATATGTAAGCACTGGTCAAAGTTTGTAACTTGTAGCCCCTCCCACGGGGACTGTGGGGGAGTAAGTCGTCCCCAAAGACACAGTTATAAGGTTTTTCGACTACACTGAATAAAATGGCTGTCTCAGAATTTTTATCCGTTGACTTTGGAAAAATAATTAGCGTGGGAGGGGGCCTAATTGCCCTCCAATTTTTTGGTAACTCAAAAACGGCAATAGAACTTTTAATTTCCGTTAGAATGAGCCCTTTTACAACATTCTAGGACCACCTGGTCGATACAATCACCCCTGGAAATAAAAAAAAAAAAAAAAAAAAAAAAAACACGCATCCGTGATCTGCCTTCTGGTAAAAAATACAAAATTCCATATTTTTGTAGATAGGAGCTTGAAACCTCTACATTAGGGTTTTCTGATACGCTGAATCTGATGGTGTGATTTTAGTTAAGATTCTATGACTTTAGGGGGTGTTTTCCCCTATTTTTAAAATAAGGCAAATTTTCTCAGGCTCGTAACTTTTGATAGGTAAGACTAAACTTGATAAAACTTATATATCTAAAATCAGCATTAAAATGCGATTCTTTTGATGTAGCTAATGGTATCAAAATTGATCCATTTTTAGAGTTTTGGCTACTATTGAGCCGGGTTGCTCTTTACTACAGTTCGTTACCACAAAACTGTTTGATTTTACTTAGTATGACACGAATTAGTTTTGTTAACAGTAGCTTTGTAATAGATTTCAGACGCCATTTTCTGCAAATAAGAAGCGAGGTATTGATCCAGAGAAGCAATATTCAGAACTAGTCTAAATAATAGGAGATGAATGACTAATTGTTACCTAACCCCCTCCAATACATCTTTCTTTTTCCTCTAATCCTTCTGGATTTCCGGCATTAGTTACCTATACTCTTTGGTAGGGTATTCTGAGATACTGAATCAAGTTAAGTCAATTTCAATAAAATTCCTTGTTTGTTTTGGCCTTTGCCCCATTTTTCAAAATTCATGAACATTTCAGGTTCATATATGTTCATAGAGCCTTCTAAGAATGAGGTTCATTTAGCTTTCTAAGATTATAATTGAAATTAATGGATCTGATATACTATTTGCTATCACGTTTGCTATCACGCTCGTTAACGTTTCGTTATGATGACATTGATATACCTAGAAAGTGGTAACAAATAGTATTGGCTGATGTTTGACACCGTAGTTGATGCCACAATAGGCAGATGGCCCTTTAGTTTCTAAGACAAGTCGTTACTTCTCATATTCAGATTTATAGCACTTGTAGATATCTTATTGTTGTGGTAACAAGGGGCTTAGAAACAAAACTATCAATAGACCTGCAAATTTCTAAATTATTTTAAATCAATTTAGCTAAAAAGCTATAAGCTAAAAACTGAGAATGCGGAAAATTAAGAATGAAACGTGTTAAGAAAACAACTTTTGCTTCGCAACTTGTAGAATCATTTTTTAGCACATTTTTACTTCAGATTCCCCCCCCCCAAATATCCTGATATAAAATAAATAGTCAAGATTACATATGTTCTCATGTGCTTTCTGTTTCTTGATTTCGTCAGAGTCAGTGTGTACGGGCATACGAGTTGAAAAAAAAAGATGGGCGCATAGAAAAATCAATGGAAAATAAATAATTCTGTCTCTTATTTTACATATTAGGCTGAGATTTAATCTAATCTTTTTTTTACATGCCTGATTTATCCAACAGTTCGTGGCAACAAACCACAGTAAGGAGTGGCCCGGCTCAATAGGCACTGAAACTCTAAAAAACAGGATTTCAAATCCAATAGCTACATAAAAAGAATGACATTTTAATGCCGATTGTAAATATGTAAGTTCATCAACTTTAGTCGGACCAATCATAAGTTACGAGCCCGAGAAAATTTTCCTTGTTTTCGAAAATTGGAGAAACCACCCCCTAAAAGTCATAGAATCCTAACGAAAATCAGATCACCAGATTCAGCGTATCAGAGAGCCCTTCTGTACAAGTGCCAAGCTCCTATCTACAAAAATGTGGTATTTTGTATTTTTTGCCAGAAGCCAGATCAGGGATGCGTGTTTATTTCTTTATTTGTTTTTTTGTTGTTTTTGTTTTCTTACACGGGTGATCGTATAGACCCAGTGGTCTCATAATGTCGGAAAGTAAAAGTTCTAGTGCCTTTTTTAGATGACAAAAAAATGGAGGGCACCCTCCCACGCTCATTTTTTTCCGAAGTCCCCAGATCAAAATTTTGATATACCCATTTTATCCTGCATAGTTGAAAACCTGATAACTATATCTTTGTGGACGACTTAATCCCCCACAGTCCCCAGGGGAGGGTCACCATTTTGATCATTGTTTACATATAGTAATGGTTATTGGGAACTGTAAAGACATTTTCAAGGGACTTTTTCGCGGGGTCATGGGTTCAGAAGGTGGGGGTTATGCGGAAAAATCTTCCCATGGAAGAATTAATCATGAGGGAAGAGAAAAAAAAAAGTTTTTTCAGCTGGAAGTATGGAGCTGCATTAAAACTTAAAACGAACATAAATTATTACACACATAAGGGGGTTCGTCTCCTCCTCAATACCTCGCTCTTTACGCTAAAATATTTTTAGTAATTTCAACTATTTATTTTACGGCCTTTGTGATTCATGGGTCATTCTTAAAGAATCGGGACTGAATTAAAGCTTTAGTGTAAAGAACAAAGTATTGACGAGAGGGCGAAACCCCTCAAATACATAATAAAAATATACAAATATAAAAGTTTGCTATATAAGTTAATTTTTTAAGTTACGTATATTTATTACTAATAAGAAAGTTTATAAAAACAAATAAAAAGTTCTAGTTGCTTTTTTAAGCAACCGAAAATTGAAGGGAAACTAAGCCTCCTCCCCCACCCCTTCTTTTATCAACAACGTCCAATCAAAGCTATGAGAAAGCCATTTAGCAAAATAAAAATTAATATGCAAATTTCGTTTAATTATTCATGTAGGCTACGGTGAGCCAAAATCAAAACATGCATTAATTCAAAACTGCTCAGAAATTAAATAAACAAAACATTTTTTTTTACTGAAAATAAGGAGGGACGTGAAAACTTAAAACGAACGGAAATTATGCCGCATATGAAAGGGGTTGTCCCTTCCTCGACGCCTCGTTCTTTACGCTAAAGTGTTTTATTGTTTTAAAAAGTAGAGTTGTGAAAAAGAGTCAAACTTTAGCGTAAAGAGCGAGGCTTCGAGGAGGGGACAACCCCTTTCACATGCGGAATAATTTCTATTCGTTTTAAGTTTTAACATCACTCCTTACTTTCAGGTGAAAAAACTTGTTTCTTTATTTAATTTATGAGAATTTTTCCCTGGGTATTATTCTTCCTTATGTGATCTCCTCAGACTGTGTTATTTTGATAAAAATCACTCGATTTTTTGGGCATTTCCTCCCTTTTTTGAAAATTCAGCAAATTTTATCCGACTCATAACTTTTGATGGATAGCATTAAACTTGAATAACCTTATGTATTTGGAATCAAGAGAAAGAGTCACTTGACATAGAGTTGTTTGAAATAGTTTGTAAAAATACTAAGGCGCTTTTAGCATCTAAGAATTGTGTTCATAATAATAGATTATTATGTAGTTAATACAAGCAAGATAGCAATAGTATTAGTGTTGATTGTATTAGGCACATCAAATACATTCTTGAATCTTTAGTTGCAAGAGCTCCTTTTGAAAACAAGTTCAAAATCTCCAGGGACTGAACAGTGGCAGTAACAGAGGAGATAGCTTAAAGTGAAAGCTCAAAGAATTGACATTACAGTTCTTTCCCAATAAATTACAGTTCACTCAATCGAGTTTCTTGACGCATTTTAATCATCCTGGCTGACACAGATTAGTAAAACAAAACGTAGCTCAGGTTTGATCCGAATCATTCTGATGAGTATATGCCCCCACAATCGAATTGGAGTCAAAAACAGTAAGGGCTACACTGTACTCGCCTAGAAATCTAATTTAAGAATCTTTTTGTTGACTATGAACAATATTTAGCTTCACTTCTAGCTTTTAAGGGCTTTTTTTCATTTTAGATCGCAAGAACATGGGACTACGATATCTGTTTTTAGTTTTAGCAGCATTGCAGACAGGCTCCACAGATATTTTACCGGGAATACCAAAATTTCGTTTGCCAGCAGAATTTATTGGATTGGTGGTAATAGAAAGAGACACTGTAGCGCAAAAGATTTTGTGTCTTGTTGATTTTAATGAGAGTTCCGAAATAAACTTGATTAAAGACTATGGCCATTTTAACTTGAAAATTACTGAAAATGGACGATTTGCGCTAGTGTTGAAGAAATCATTAGAGGCAGATTTTAAAGACCATTATCATCTTGTGGTTCGTGCCATTAGTGAACAGGTAATTTTTCTTATATAAAAAAATCATAAGAATAAATACTGTATAAAACTACATGTATATTGACACTGTATGGACCTTTCCACTCCTCAAACTCTAGGTACTACCCCCTTTTGACCAATTTAATAGTTTCTTTTAATAGTTTTAATAGGTTTCTTACTAGTTTCTTTACCTTCTTTATAAAAATAATGTTTTGTTTTTGTTTTTGCTATTTTACGTAAGATCTCCTATAAAATACTATAACTATGACGTCTTTTGTAATCTTTTGTACGAAAAGTTTTGTTTTGTCAAAATTACTTTTTACTTTAAATTTACTGTTTTTTTAGCGACAAAAGTTAGTATATGTTTTAATGTGCTGTAAAACGAACCCTTAAACAGTTCTTTGTGATGTTCCAGTGCCATGCTATCTGTAGAGAAGAAAAAAAGAGATGTTTTCTATTCAAAAGAAAAGCGATGAAATGGCATTAGCTTTTTTTTTATTATCTGTTGCCTTTGGCTAGAATCAAAAAGACGACATCTTCTTTGAAGGGGTTTCCATTTACCCTTACTCACCTTTAAAGGTTTCAGTCAGGCTTATTCCATTAATCTGCTCTTTTCTTTCGATGCCCCATCAGCCTCTTTGCCACTCCTTTGTGCTACTTCAGCAAATCTTCGCCACTTTCGAGCGCTGATTTCCTGGATAACTCTTATTTTGGGAAATATTTTCTCTGTCTCTCTTTTTAAACTTTGGTTGAGGCTAGTTTTCAGTCGAGAGCATATATTTTTGTTCAATTCCTAGCCCACCCTCCTCAGGCTTGCTGGTGTAGAGATATGTCCCCTACCAATAATCCCCCCTTAGTCTTCTGGCGACACCTCTCTTCCACTGAAACGGTTTTTTCTACGCTGGTGCTTCTCATGGCACTGATCATTTTGTGTTGTAAATAGGTTTTCCCATGATAAATATATTAGAGGACAAGCGACAGAGAAGCCTACAACGAATTGCAAATTTAACAATGTTAAGCAAAACATACAGTTAAAAGATATGTGTGAACGAGTATGATCAATCAAATAAGAAGCAGACTCAAGTGAAATTGTTAAAAATGATGAATGACCCCGAAGCAAAGAGCATGGAAGAAGCATCAGCAAGAATTACATTGAATTACAAACCAAGCCTTTCTTTATACCATCCCAAAAAGTTTCAATTTCCCTTAACTTTATAACTTTCAGTTCAGCTGCATACAACTTTCTATTTAGCCCTAGAGAGAAACCTTTCTCTCAATAAGCTACGTACTCAAAACTTTCCGTAAGCACATTCGCAGGAAAACATACAAAAAATTTTCACCTGTTGATCGGAGCACCCATGCTTCAGAAAGATGTTTGACCATTTTCATCTGTGTAGTATGTAATGCACAAATCTTGGTTTACAATCTTATCTTCCTATTCTTCCAAACTTTTTTCCGCTGTGAAAACACCATTAGCCTTATCTGTTCTTCTTATAACATCTTCCCCTCTTGGTTTGCAGACTTATAATCCTATCCTTCCGAAATTTTTTCTATCTGTAAAAAACACCTTGAGTCTTGTCTATTCTACTTTGTAACATTAATTTTCAAGCCTATTCTAACACCCTGAATCTACAGAACATCTAGAGTCTCACTCATTCTTCTCACACTTTCATCTACGAGGCCTAAGTCATCAGCACAATCTAAGTCCTGGATATCTTTTCCTCTCCATTTGATTCTCTGTTTTCCCAAAGCCTTTGGTGTGCCTTTTAAGACAAATTTCATGAACATATTCCATATGTAGGGGGATTTAACATAACCCTACTTATCTCCAGATTTAATACAAAAGCAGCTGTTAACCTTATTTCTTACTTTAACCGCAGCTGTATTGTTCTCGTAAACAGCACAAATCACCTTAATGTGTATATCTGGTATACCATACAAGGGTAAGACTCCTTCGATAAAGCTCTTCTATCAACAAAATCAAACGCTTGCACATAATCTATAAAACTGAGTAATACAGGTGTTTGATAACTCAGGCATTTCACAATTACAACCTAAGAGTGAAAATTAGGCGGAAACATCCTTTACCCTTCTTAAGACCGCACTGTTTATCTTTTATAACTTTGTCTACGGCACCTCTCAGCCTAAAAAATGTCATATTACTAAGTAGTTTGCTACCTACAGAGATCAGGCTAATGAATCAATAATCATTAATATTACTCTCATCACCTCTCCTATGCACTACTACTACTACTACTAATAATAATAACTCACTGCAGCACCAAGCCACCTGAGGCCAACACAGCTACGCACGCTCCTCCTCCAACCTAATCTATTTAAAGCCTCCCTCTTTACACCCTCCCAGGAAGTTCCCATTTCCTTTAAATCTTTAGTTATGACATCCTCCCAACCCAGATAAGGACGACCTACTTTCCGTGTAGCCCCAGACGGTTGGCCAAAAAGAACAATCTTCGGTAATCTGTCATCCTTCATCCGTAGAACGAGGCCTAGCTATCTCAACCTTTCTTTCATTATAGCCCCAGAAAGCGGGATTGAACCACACTTTTCGTACAACCTACTGTTTGAAATACGGTCAGTCAGCCGGGTACCCAGAACAATCCGTAGGCAATTTCTCTGGAAAACATCTAGTAAATTTTCATCTGCTTTTCGGAGTGCCCATGCTTCACAGCCATATTTGACCACTGTCATCACTGTAGCTTCCAATATTCTAATCTTGGTCGTAGACTTATCTTTCTATTCTTCCAAACTTTTTTTTAACTGTGAAAATACACCCTGAGCCTTAGCTATTCTACTTTTAACATCTTCACTGCTCCCACCATCCTTACTAATAATACTACCAAGGTAACTGAAGCTCCCAACCTGATCAATCTTTTCGTTACCTAATGTCACCTGTTCATCTTCACTTATTCCTAGCTTTAGTGACTTAGTCTTCTTAACATTAATTTTCAAGCCTATTTTAGCACCCTGAACTCGTAAAACCTCTAAAAATTCATTCATTTTGCTCACACTTTCATCTAATATGCTTAAATCATCAGCATAATCTAAGTCCAGGAGCGTTCTTCCTCCCCGTTTGATTCCATGGTCTTCAATTGCCTTTCCTGTGCTCCTTAAGACGAAGTCCATCAAAATGATCCATATAAAGGGGGATAGAACACAACCCTGCTTAACTCCTGATTTAATACAAAACCAGTTGCTAACCTCATTTCCTACCTTAACCGCAGCAGTATTATTCTCGTACATAGCGCAAATCACTTTAATGTATTTTTCTGGTATACCATATAACGATAAGACCTTTGTTAACGCTTTTCTATCAACAGAATCGAAAGCTTGCTCATAATCGATAAAACTGAGGACCAAAGGTGTTTGACAACGAAGGGACTTCTCAATTATTAACCTAAGAGTGAAAATTTGGTCAACACATCCTCTACCTTTTCTAAAACCGCATTGTTCTTCCCTTAAAGCTTTGTCTACAGCATTTCTCAGTCTAAAAAGTATCATATTACTCAGTAATTTGCTACCTACAGAGACCAGACTAATGCCTCGATAATTACGACATTCACTCTTGTCACCTTTCTTATACAGTGGTTTAATTAAGGTTTTCCTAAAATCATTGGGTACTTCCCCTTTTTCAAAAATCATGTTCATAATCTTCAGTAGCTTATTCCTAACCTCAGAGCCACCATATTTAAGAAACTCATTAATCATACTATCAGCACCTGGGGCCTTATTATTTTTTAATCCTTTTAGTACTGTCGCTAATTCTTCCTCACTAAACAAATTTTCCTTCACATCCAAGGTATCACAAACTTTTTCCTTTTCATCTATATTTTTTCCTGCAACTGTATCTCGGTTTAGCACATTCTCAAAATGATCCACCCATCTTTCTTTAACTTTTTCCTTATCACTAATTGTGGCCCCATTTCTATCTTTAACTGGGACTAGTCCGGATTGGCTACTCCCTTTCAATTTATTAACATGCCAGTATAATATTTTACTATTATGCCGTCTAGCCGCATCTTCCAGATCCTCAGCAATTTTATCCATCGCCTCCACTTCACATCTCCTTAGTTCATATTTTGATGCTTTCTCCACTTTCTTTACATTCCTTTTGTTTTCATACGACCTATCACTCAGATAATTCTTATACAAACCCCCTCTACTCTCTATTAAACCTAAAGCTTTTTCACTAATATTCCTAGTTGCAGTCTTAGCACTCTTCCCTAGGACAACATCAACACTTCTCCTATGCACTGGTTTTTAATAAAGGGTTTTCAAAAATCGCCGGTTACTTCCCCTTTTGGATTAACTGTATTCTTAATCTCATTTTAATATTAGATCACAATGATTACATTAGAATCACCATTGCAAATAGCCCTGCTATATAGATGGATTCAGTTCCCCGTCTTGAGCAGGAAGGATAATCCTTGTTTGCATTGAAAACAGGGACAGGTTCTTTTTTCTTGTTTTTTTCTTAATAGCTGGTTGGGGGACAAAGATAGGATAGGTGATGCAAAAGATCATGGTTTTTTCCCACTCGTTTTTATAAAGTTACTTCCCATAGGAAGAAACTATTTTCAGTTTTCAGTTAAGTGCCCTTACCCAATGTTCAATGAGGATTGGTTCAGCACAATTACACCTGAAGACTAATAAAATAGGAAAGGTGTAAAAAACATGGGATTTTATCTTTCTTTCAAACAGAGTTTTCCCTAATCCTTGCAATTTTTTAGTTTTCACTGAGATCGATTACCACATTTTAGGTATTTTAGACAACTCCACGAAATTTACAAAAATTTGCTATTTCAGGGAATTTTTTCCATTAAAGTTAGCTGGAATTATATCTACTTTTCTATTTGTTTCATTGTTAGTGTGAATCTTTCGATTCCATTTAAAAAAAAAACAGGATGTATTATTTACTGCGAGTTACTAAAACTTAATCTATGAAAATACACAAAAATAAATATAATTGACCACGTCTTTGGCTCTTTTTTAAACTGCAGCGGTATCTCATGACTGACGTGAGCCAGAAAATTCAATTTAGAGGGTTCAAACGACAACAATGACCTTATGAATGTCATATGACATTTATCGGGTTTTTGATTTGAGCTAAAGTTTCTTTTGGAGAATATGAGTACTCTTTACAGCTTCAAACATATTTTTAAAATATAAAAAAAAATATTTGTAACATATTTCTTGGTAGTTTGGATTTATTATATGACTTATGAAATAATATCCAACATACCATTTATCGAATTGCAATAGTCTGTGGCATTTCTCAATTTATTGCTTTCAGAATTTTTTCTGAACTTTTATAATTGAATCCTTCTTCATTGTTCTAGGGAGAAAAAAATTACCTGGAAATTATGGTATTTGTAAAGGACTACAGAGAAGAGGAGCTACCCCCGAAAATCGAAAGCGTAAAAAATTTTCTTTTATTTGTTGTTGTTTTGCATGTAATTTATCGACTTTCATTGTCTTTTGCTTAACTTAAGTCTGAAAGCTTTTACTGCTGCTCTCAAAAATTTGTTTTAACCTATTTCTTGAAATTGGCAATTCGGTAAAGGCGAAGTGTAATTGCCTATAGTAGGCAAAAGACAACCATATTTACTTTATGAATATGAGGGTCGAATATTATAATTCAAACCACTATAGTTGTGTTTTGCTAGCTTATTCTTTGTTTGATCACGCCCAATAAGATTGGTGCTAATACATAATCACAGCTGATAAGGAATATCATTGGTATTGCACAATAAGCACTTAAATAACAGAATACAACAGGTTAAATAGAAAGAACGAGATGAAGTTGACGGTTTTTGAGCTAAAGTATATTTCAAAAGTGATAGATTCTGTTACTAGTGGATTAAAATTAACAGCAGATGTCATGTATAAAGTCTTAACATTCTTGTAACTTATGGTAACTTATCCAGGAACCATGACTACTTATCCTTGGCATTGCACAAATGCTTTTGACGTCAGAGATTGGGAGAATGACTTTCTTGAAATTTAATTGAAACTGCTTTCATTAGCACTTGAAAAAGTTATGCCAGCTAATTCTGCAAAGTACATGATAAGTGAGGATAAGTGACGTTATATGTCACCAAAATAGTCTACATTTTCAAAAGCAAGATGGTTTCTGATTTTCATTGCAGGGACCAAGAAAGGGTTGTACTAACGAAATACAGGTTTCGTCAGCAAAGATTGAGTTGACAAGGAAAAATTTTCCAGGCAGGAGGGTGTGATCTTATCTTTTATAAAAATGATTGGGCTATACCTGGTTTTAAGTCCTTCAGAAAAATCCCCTCAAATATAAAACTGAGCTGCCAAAGAGAAAATTCAACAAATAAAACAATGAAAAAGCTTTTTTTTAAATAACTTATCAATATTCCAAATATAGACAGAATGTATGGTTTAGAGTGTCCTATAGTTTTTATTTTTACATTTTTATAGCGGCTGAATCCTCCCTTCATGCTTCAAGGAGTTGAGTTACCCCAGGGGTTGAAGGGGTAGAGGATAAGAAAAAGGCTAACACAGGGGAGGCAGGGTCAATAATGACCCCAATGGAAAAAATTATGAGACACTTATATTTTTCTAACAAAACAAATGTATCAAAAGTTTGATTTGATATTATTATCAAATTATTATTATTATCGTTTTATAAATTAAAATTACAAATATAAAATTACAAATTACAAATTAAAATTACAAATATTATTATCGTTTTATAGCGGAAAACTTTTTCCTGAAAGCTTTTAATAATGGCCTAAAAAATTTGTTTTAACCCATTTCTTGAAATTGGCAATTCAGTAAAGGCGAAGTGTAATTGCCTATAGTAGGCAAAATACAATCATATTTACTTTATGAATATGAGGTTCGAATGTCATAATTCAAACCCCCATAGTTGTGTTTTGCTAGCTTATTCTTTGTTTGATCACGCCCAATAAGATTGGTGCTAATACATAATCACAGCTGATAAGGAATATGATTGGTATTGCACAATAAGCACTTAAATAACAGAATAAAACAGGTTAAATAAAAAGAATGAGATGAAGTTGACAGTTGTTGAGCTAAAATGATGCTTCAAAAGTGATAGATTCTGTTACTAATGGATTAAAGTTAACAGCAGATGTCATATATAAAGTCTTAACATTCTTGTAACTTATGGTAACTTATCCAGGAACCATGATTACTTATCCTTGGGATTGCACAAATGCTTTTGACGTCAGAGATTGGGAGAATGACTTTCTTAAAATTTAATTGAAACTGCCTTCATTAGCACTTGAAAAAGTTCTGCCGGCTAATTCTGCAAAGTACATGGTAAATGAGGATAAGTGACGTTATATGCCATCAAAATATTTTACATTTTCAAAAACAAAATGGTTTCTGATTTTCATTGCAGGGACCAAGAAAGGGTTGTACTAATAACTAATGAAATACAGGTATTAAAATTTTCCAGGGGGGGGGGGATAGTGGTATTTTACACGGGATAAACATTCCGTTGAATTTTTTTGCGGGAGAGAATTTGCCATGGAAACGAGGGGATTTCCATGTATTACTTGACAAACGATCAGGAAGTAGAAAAAAGTTTTATAGCTAAAAGTAAAGAGCAACATTTATGCTCGAACAAGCAGAAATTGTTCAGTATATAAAGAAGATACACCCTCCTTAATACCCTGTTCTTTACACTGAACTTTGACATTTTTCTCTCAATTCTTTAGCAAAGAATCCCGAAGTACTAGGGCCATTTAATTGCAACAAGAATCTTTTCTAAAGTCCTAGAAAACTTTATCGTGGAGAGTGAAGCATTGAGGAGGACGTAGCCCCCTCCTTTAATTAATAATTTTTATTCGTTTTAAGTTTGAATGCGAATCCTTACTTTTGCTTGTGTTATCAAGGCTAGGTAAAAGACATTTTCTTCTAAAATAAATGTTATACATAAGACAAATAGAGTACTTTTCTAGTAAATAATTTAAATATCAGACAGAATTAAAGACAAGAAAAAACTCAGCAACTACTAATAAAATCTCTTTTCCAAGTAAGGAGTTCAAAAAATATGGGACATAAATTACATTTTGGTGACATTTTTTTCAAAATAAAATCTATAAGGAAAAATAAGAATAAAACTGATATTTTGCAAGAACGAAATTTTTTTTCAAATACAAAATACTAAAAAAGAAAAGAGAAAATTGTGAAAAGATTAATTTTCTGACATTTATTAGATGAATTTTGTCATTCAAAAGTCTCTTTGCATAGCTAGTGACACTTCAAAAGTTTATAGCAACGAAATCCTGGTTCAGTTGTGATTTTTTTTTTATTGCAATTTAAAAGGAAAATAAATTGGAATTTTCATATACTTTCTGGTGGGATTGAGTTCAAAATTTCAAAAAAAAAAATTCCAACTGATCTTAGTTAAGACTAATTATATGTTACAGCACTATATTTAATTATACTATATTTTGTTACATTATGCTATATCAAATATATTGGTTAATTTTTATTTTACATCTACCCGCATTACATTTTATTAATGAAAAGCCTAAGAGCATTCCGGACGACAACCATAATAAAAAAAGATAAAACCTAGTTCTTACTGTTTTTGACGACTGAAAACTTACTTGTCGACTTATACTAAAATACAAAGTCCTTCTTTATCCCTTGCTTTATGTCCCTGCTTTGTGTTTCTTCATAAAGAAGGTGAATAAATCCCTTTAAAACCAGGTTTTAAAGGCTATCGCAGCGTTGCAGCGTTGAATTCATCCATTTCATCCAAATCTACTGAAACTTTCACTTTTTATCACCTCCCAAGAAGTTCTTTTTTTATTCAATTCCCCTTTGTGGAGTCTTCTCATCCTGTTTAGAGAACGGTGTTTAAGTTCTGATAAATAGTTCAACCGTACCGCTTTTAGTGGAAAGGCCAATGATAACTTTCAAAAACTTTTCTTTGAGCTCAAAGAACCAGGAGAGTTTACATGAATTCAGTCCTACTTTTCCAAGTTACCCCAGAAGATGAGAAAGGTAGGGCTTGCACAATATAGGCTGAACATAATTGCAGAACCAGAACATAATTCGGGCCGAACCAGAACACAGTTTGGTCGGATCAGAAAATAATTTGCACTTTTGTGAAGACAAAATACATTTTAAATGTTTTCTTTCTTTTAGGCTTAATGAAACTAAGACTTTCATGAAGTCTTTCATGACTTTACTGAAACTAAGACCTAATTAAATTAAGACTTTCAGTGATGTATATATATATCTATATATATAAAAATAAGTTGTCTGTCTGTGTGTCTGTCTGTCTGTCAGGTGACGTCATGTTTCTGTGTCGACTGACGTCATGAAGTTAGTTGTCGTCATTTTTGCTATGACGGTGACGTCATTAAAGATATTTAAGACATGCGTTCACGGAAAAATGTTTAATTGTAAAATGACTGAAGAACCTACAATGGCAACAGCCGAGGAAGCTGCTCAAAGAGTCTATGCCAAAAAACTTGCTGCTGATAGAGAGAGGAAGAAAAGAAAGCGTGCCGAGGAATCACAAGAACAGCAAGAAAACAGGCTTGCAGCTGATAGAGAAAGTAAGAAAAGAAAGCGTGCCGAGGAATCACAAGAACAGCAAGAAAACAGGCGTGCGGCTAAAGAACGCAAAACCGCGCAGTTAGATGAAAATCCACCTGGAAAGCGAGAGTCAAAACATATCAAAACTGAAAATGATAGCGATGATGATTGGGTTTGGGATTTTGACTTGGATAAGGTGATCAATGCCTACCAGATTTAAGTTAAAATACAAAGGTTCGGCGATATGTACTTCATAGTGACGCTGAAAAATAAAGAAGAAAAAAAAACTGAAAAAATGTAAAAAACTAAAAAAAAAACTAAAAAGAAAAAACACTCAAAGATAAATTACAGACCGGGACACAAATGACGACCGACACAGAGGGAATATAAATGACGACCGGGAACCTCAAAGAAAAATTACAGACTGGGACACCCGGACACAAATCACGACCGGGAATATAAATGACGACCGGGACACAGGGACACAACTACAACGGGGACGCCGGGGGCACAGGCGGGATATATAATTGACGACTGAGACACAGGGATTGTTTGAATAGAAATTACAGACCGGGACACCGGGACACAAATGACGACCGGGACACTGGGACACAGGGAATATAAATGACGACCGGGACACTCAAAGAGAAATTACAAACTGGGACACCAGGACACAAATGACGACCGGGACACAGGGAATATAAATGCTATTTATATGCACAGACAATGAGACAGCGAAGAATGTTGTATATTCGCATGTTTTACGTAGTTAAAAATATATATTTATATCTATCTCTATTCACAGGTGGGACACAGGGACACAGCTACAATGGCGCGTAGCTAATATGGCGCATAACGACTTACGCGCGCGGGGGGGCTTGGGGGGGCGCGAAGCGCCCCACCAACTAGGTGTTGGGGTGGCGCGAAGCGCCACCCCAACAGCTAGTATATATATATATATATATATGATGTATATATATAGTGATGTATATATATATATATATATATATATATATATATATATATATATATATATATATACTAGCTGTTGGGGTGGCGCTTCGCGCCACCCCAACACCTAGTTGGTGGGGGCGCTTCGCGCCCCCCCAAGTCCCCCCGCGCGCGTAAGTCGTTACGCGCCATATTAGTTACGCGCCATTGTAGTTGTGTCCCTATGTCCCACCTGTGAATATAGATAGATATATATATATATATATATATATATATATATATATATATATATATATATATATATATATATATATATATATATATATATGTTTTTAACTACGTAAAACTTGCGAATATACAACATTCTCTGCTGTCCCATTGTCTGTGCATATAAATAGATTGTCAGGTTTACCGACTCTTGAACATGCAACATATAATGGTCCATGGGAAAACAATCCGTATTCAGATCTATACCTCATGATTCTAATGATTGCCCTTGAGCTTTGTTGATGGTGATTGCTAATCGACCATTCCCTGAGTCGCCATCGTCATTTATATATCCCCCTGTGCACCCCGGCGTCCCCTTTGTAGTTATGTCCCTGTGTCCCGGTCGTCATTTATATTCCCTGTGTCCCGGTCGTCATTTGTGTCCCGGTGTTCCAGTCTGTGATTTCTCTTTGAGTGTCCCGGGCGTCATTTATATTCCTTGTGTCCCGGTGTCCCGGTCGTCATTTATATCCCCCTGTGCCCCCCGGCGTCCCCATTGTAGTTGTGTCCCTGTGTCCCGGTCGTCATTTATATTCCCTGTGTCCCGGTCATCATTTGTATCCCGGTGTCCCGGTCTGTATATACATTCGTTTTTTAGTTTTGTTTTTCTCCTTTATTTTTTTCCTTTTTTCTTTTTTTCTTTTTTAGTTTATTTAGATTTTTAGATTTTTTAGTTTTTTTATTAGTTTTTAGTTTTTTTGTAGTTTTTACCATTTTTTTAGTTTTTCTAGTTTTTTTTTTTACTTATGTCCTGGTCGTCATTTATACTCCCTGTGTCCCGGTCGTCATTTGTGTCTCGGTGCTTTGTTGATTGCTAATTTATATTATATTTATATTTATATTTTTTATATTTATTAATATTTTTTTAGTTTTCTTTTTCTCTTATTTTTCAGTTTTTGACTTTTTTTTAGTTTTTTCTTTTTTAGTTTTTAGTTTTTTTTGTTTTTTACCTTTTTTTAGTTTTTTTAGTTTTTTTAGTTTTTTAGCTTTTTTAGTTTTTTTATTAGTTTTTAGTTTTTTTTTAGTTTTTGCCTTTTTTTAGTTTTTTTAGTTTTTTTTAGTTTTTAGTTTTTTACCTTTTTTTAGTTTTTTTTAGTTTTTTAGCTTTTTTAGTTTTTTTTCTTTTTAGTTTTTTTTTGTAGTTTTTACCTTTTTTAGTTTTTTTTCTTCTTTTGTATTAGTGTGAAATAATTCAGACGTCATATGCGGACAAACACGACGTCACTCGACAGACAGACAGACAGACATAACCCACAAACAACTTATTTTTATATATATTTATTCATATTTTTTTAGTTTTCTTTTTCTCTTTTATTTTTCAGTTTTTTCCTTTTTTTTAGTTTTTTTCTTTTTTAGTTTTTAGTTTTTTTTAGTTTTTTACCTTTTTTTAGTTTTTTTTAGTTTTTTTAGTTTTTTAGCTTTTTTAGTTTTTTATTAGTTTTTATTTTTTTTGTAGTTTTTGCCTTTTTTTATTTTTTTCAGTTTTTTTTTTAGTTATTAGATTTTTACCTTTTTTTAGTTTTTTTTAGTTTTTTAGCTTTTTTAGTTTTTTTTCTTTTTAGTTTTTTTTTGTAGTTTTTACCTTTTTTAGTTTTTTTCTTCTTTTGTATTAGTGTGAAATAATTCAGACGTCATATGCGAACAAACATGACGTCACCTGATCCACAGATCCACACACAGACAACTTATTTTTATATATATAGATATATATATATGTATATATATATATATATATATATATATATATATATATATACATATATATATATATATATGTATATATATATATATATATATATATATATATATATATATATATATATATATATATATATATATATATATATATATATATATATATATATATATATATATATATATATACATACATATATATATAAATATATATATATATATATATATATATATATATGTATATATATATATATATATATATATATATATATATATATATATATATATATATATATATATATATATATATATATATATATATATATATATATATATCTATCTATATAAAAATAAGTTGTCTGTCTGTGGATGTGTGGATCAGGTGACGTCACCTGAAAAAACTGGATCAGGTGACGTCAAAACTGAAAAAACTAAAAAAAGGCAAAAACTACAAAAAAAACTAAAAACTAATAAAAAAAAAAAGCTAAAAAACTAAAAAAACTATAAAGGTAAAAACCAATAAAAAACTAAAAAAAAAACTGAAAAAACTAAAAAAAGGCAAAAACTACAAAAAAAAACTAAAAACTAATAAAAAAAGTAAAAAAGCTAAAAAACTAAAAAAACTAAAAAAACTAAAAAAAGGTAAAAAACTAAAAAAAATAAAAAATAAAAAAAAACTAAAAAAAAGGAAAAAACTGAAAAATAAGCTAAAATAAAGGTAAAAACCAATAAAAAACTAAAAAGAAAAAAAGGAAAAAACTAATAAATGACGACACTCAAAGAGAAAGCGACCAGGACAAAAGGAATGTTCGATTAACAATCAACAAAGCACCGGGACACAGGGAGTATAAATGACGACCAGGACATAAGTAAAAAAAAAAAATTAACAAAACTAAAAAGAAGGTAAAAACTACAAAAAAACTAAAAAGAAAAAAAAACTAAAAACTAATAAAAAAACTAAAAAATCTAAAAATCTAAATAAACTAAAAAAGAAAAAAAAAGGAAAAAAATAAAGGAGAAAAACAAAACTAAAAAACGAATGTATATACAGACCGGTACACCGGGATACAAATGACGACCGGGACACAGGGAATATAAATGACGACCGGGACACAGGGACACAACTACAACGGGGACACCGGGGGAAACAGGGGGATATAAATGACGACCGGGACAAAAAAACTAAAAAGAAAAAAAAAACTAAAAACTAATAAAAAAACTAAAAAATCTAAAAATCTAAATAAGCTAAAAAAGAAAAAAAAAGGAAAAAAATAAAGGAGAAAAACAAAACTAAAAAACGAATGTATATACAGACCGGGACACCGGGATACAAATGACGACCGGGACACAGGGAATATAAATGACGACCGGGACACAGGGACACAACTACAACGGGGATCTATTTATATGCAAAGACAATGGGACAGCAAAGAATGTTGTATATTCGCAAGTTTTACGTAGTTAAAACCATATATATATATCTATCTATATTCACAGGTGGGACATAGGGACACAACTACAATGGCGCGTAACTATTATGGCGCGTAACGACTTACGCGCGCGGGGGGGCTTGGGGGGGGCGCGAAGCGCCCCCACCAACTAGGTGTTGGGGTGGCGCGAAGCGCCACCCCAACAGCTAGTATATATATATATATATATGTTTTTAACTACGTAAAACATGCGAATATACAACTTTCTTCGCTGTCCCATTGTCTGTGCAGATAAATAGATTGTCAGATTTACTGACTCTTGAACAGGCAACATATAATTGTCCGTGGGAAAAACAATTCGTATTCAGATCTATACCTCATTATTCTAATGATGTGTCCCTGTGTCCCGGTCGTCATTTATATTCCCTGTGTCCCGGTCGTCATTTGTGTCCCGGTGTCCCAGTTTGTAATTTCTCTTTGAGTGTCCCGGTCGTCATTTATATTCCCTGTGTCCCGGTCGTCATTTGTGTCCCGGTGTCCCGGTCTGTAATTTCTATTCGAACAATCCCTGTGTCCCGGTCGTCATTTGTGTCCCGGTGTCCCGGTCTGTAATTTCTATTCGAACAATCCCTGTGTCCCGGTCGTCATTTATATATCCCGCCTGTGCCCTGAGCGTCCCCGTTGTAGTTGTGTCCCGGTTGTCATTTATATTCCCTGTGTCCCGGTCGTGATTTGTGTCCGGGTGTCCCAGTCTGTAATTTCTCTTTGAGTGTCCCGGTCGTCATTTATATTCCCTGTGTCTCGGTGTCCCGGTCGTCATTTGTGTCCCGGTGTCCCGGTCTGTAATTTCTATTCGAACAATCCCTGTGTCCCGGTCGTCATTTATATATCCCGCCTGCGCCCTCGGCGTCCCCGTTGTAGTTGTGTCCCTGTGTCCCGGTCGTCATTTATATTCCCTGTGTCCCGGTCGTGATTTGTGTCCGGGTGTCCCAGTCTGTAATTTCTCTTTAAGGTTCCCGGTCGTCATTTATATTCCCTGTGTCCCGGTCGTCATTTGTGTCCCGGTATGTAATTTCATCAGTCGACAAACAACTTCATGACGCATACAGCTCAATCCTTATAATGACGTCAGTCGACAAACATGACGTCAGTCGACACACAAACATGACGTCACTCGACACACACACACACACTCAGACAACTTATTTATATATATATATATATATATATATATATATATATATATATATATATATATATATATATATATATATATATATATATATATATATATATATATATATATATATATATATATATATATTCCAATTCCCAATAATTTATTTTCTTTAGTAATTCTGGGTATTAGGGCAATTTTTAATTTTGGTACTACTTTGATTTCTTTCAAAAACAAACAGCTTGAAATAAGGGGTGTTTTCAGTAAAGAAAAATTGTTCTTTGAGCTTTAGATGGCATAGGGTGCATAAGTCCTACTCCTTTTAGTTTTTTCTTGTTTTGGAGTTTCACTCAAGTCTATCGATGTTATATATGCTTTTGTTATTTAATATTATTTGGCTTTCATTCATCACTGAATACCGATAGGAATACGTAGATAAAACATAACTTACACTTTATTCTAGTCACTGGAGGTCTATTAAGAACCTTTTTGTGCAACAACTTGTGTTTTAATGTCTAGAAAAGTCAGACATCGCCTCTTTTATTCCCAGCAGAGTGACGAACATGGTGTTCCCTTTTAACAGGTATTTTGAAAACAATGCTCATAATCCTTACTGATTTACAGACCATCATTATAAAGACATGGTGCCAGGCCAAGCTATCAGAATTCAACATTAAATTGTCATGAAGATTTGCACTTTTGTTGCCTATGTC
>NC_088877.1:41081653-41097818 GCF_032884065.1 Artemia franciscana | reverse complement strand
AGTGATTATTTCAATACTCGCTCTTTTCCTAACATTGCCATGGTTTTCCCAAAACAAGATTTACTCATGAGTTTAAAAAAATCTTTCTCAAAATTATATGTTCCCTTTTGTCGTAATTTGGAATTATGATTGATATATTCCTTTAAAAGGGTAACTCAATAAATGCTAGTTTTCTATGTACTTTTTTCAATACTAAGCAATGTTTTAAATAAGATTCTAAATTCTTTTAATGCACAACATAGCTTATTTTATTATTTAAAGTTATAATTGATTTATATTGAAAATGTTCAGGAGCTGGTGGCAAATCTTTATGTAAATTGTGTAACTCTCTTGGATATTCTAAACCAACTTCATAAATGGCTCCTACATTATCCTTATTCATTTCTTATTGAACGCAATCTTTCAATTGTTGGTAATAATCTGAGGTGTCGTTTTCTTTTAAATGGTCGGGTACACTAATAAAGGTAAAGTCTTTTTCAGGTAAATTTTGTGACTAAAAGATATGGAGATATCTCCTAAGTGATAGTTACATTTATGCTAAAGTGAAAATAACACGATTGGATGGAAAACATACGCCAAATAATGATGAAGCTACTTTAACAAGTAATGGATTTATTCTGTTCAGAAATGTTGAATATATTATCAATGGAAAATGTATTAAAAGTATTGATTATGAAGAACTACATTTAAAAATTTCATAAAATTTTCAGACGACTATATTCTTTCAAGATATTAATCGTGTTTATAGAAGAGTTACACATCAAATATATAAAATTATAAAATTGGGAGCTCAAAATTTTTAAGTAGATGTATTTTTTAGTAATGCATTTATCATGGATGTTACCAGTATTACATCCCTGTTTACCCATAGCCATTCAATTAGAAGTCGGATTAACGAAGAAGGCGGAACAATTAAATGCTGGATTAGGAAAGGGCAGCTCATTTGAATTAACATTGGAAGCGCGTAATACCTATAAAAGTGGAATACGCAAAACAATATGGTATTTGACCATATGAACACTGGTACAATTGAAGTGAGAGTAAATGGATATAAATATGCACAAGAAGATTTGAAATGTGATTTCGGTAATGCTAATGAAGATTATTCTAACGCTAACGATTTTTACAGTTAGGATATGAACAATGTTGATACTGGAACTAGTGAAAGTTACAATGATTTTAAACAGTACATCCTTTATTTTGTTTTGTCGTTTCAAAGCATGAATCGAGTATTTATCGATGTGGATTAACTGCTGATATAGAAATTAAACATTTATTAGATCAAATACCTGCTAATCCATATAATATTTACTGCGTTATTTTTCAGAAAGAAAAGCAATCAAGGAGTTCACTGATAGTATATATAGTATAACATATAATTATATATAATATATAAATTATTTTCGATTTGGAAATTTGTTTAATCAAATTAGCAACTAATAAATGGAGAAAGTTTTAAGCGAAATGAAAATGGAAAATATATATTATCGAGCTATTAGGAAAGAAGATTTAGACATTGAATTTAATACACAATTAAAGGAATGAAATGTATTACAACTAAATACGGTAAGAAAATCCAAATCATTATTGATTTTTTAAAGGTTAAATGGTTGATCTATTTGCACCTAAGCGTTTTGATTCTAAAGCAACTGATCTTGAAAAGAAATCTAAGAAATTGTATGATTTTAAAGGTTATTAAAAGAAAAAATAAAGATAATATAAATTATTTAGATACTGATATTGAACTATGCACTAAATATTAAACCATATTAAATTATGACATTTTATCAATAGTATGGGGAGAACCGGATATGATAAGACTATTTTTTAAATTATATCTAAAATTCCTATTTCACAAAACCTGTTTCGATTGTAAAGCTCAGGATGTAAAATTGTAAAAATATCGGAAATTTTAATTTAAAATAGTGTGAATACCATTGAAAAGGGTGTAAATTGATTGGGTGATCTAGATGGAGTGTTTAGCTCGTATTTTCAATGTGAGAAAGTTTAAAAATGACCAAATTTTATTTCGAATGACCTGTTTTCATTTTGAACAATATTTTTGTGCAATATTTGATGTTGGAATGATGTAAAATGGGCTGAAAATTATGTAAGTTTAATGGATGAGTTAGGTCGGGCAGAAACCCCATTTACTATGCTACTAGCGGGACTTGACTATATCCTACTTGTCTAAAATTACGCCTATTGTGTTTTTGCCATTTATGAAAGAGATAAAAGGTATTGTTTTGTCCTTCCTAGGCACCTGCAATACGATAGTATAATTCGTAGCAAAACCAAAGATCGAAGAACCAAGCTTACAATCTCTGTGTGGACAAAACATTGCTGGGAGCTCAAGCATGCCCTTACTGAGTACCAACTACCCTGAGTGGACCTTGAAAAGTGTATAAATAGAGCTCCTTGAAACCAAAGAAGATCGATAAAATCAAACTAATGAAGATGAAGGTCGCGATAGGGATCCTAGTTTCAGGTTGAGGAGAATGTCGAAGAAATTGTCTTTGGAGGTGGACACCAATCTAACCTGTTCTTCAGATTTACAATACCCCCAGATCTCGAATATATTCGATGCAGATGAATTTCTTACTGCATGGCGGCGGAAGAAGCTACTGCATGGCGGCGGAAGAAGCTCGTGGGTATTTTTTTTTTTTTTTACCAATAATCACTGAAGAACAAAAGAGCCCAAGCATCAACTACAGACTTCAAATACTCGCCCTTTCTACATAATATCACAATGGCATAGAGTTTAAGGACTGCGTAGAGCATAAAGGGTAGTGGGAGCTCTCAACAAGAATATGCACGAATTCCCGGTAGAGTTTCTTCCACATAGCATTCATGAGCCTGGTTCCTCGATCTACGGTTTCGCCAATAACTTCTTGTCAATAAAGACGTTAATGTTGTCATAAAACTTTACTCTTGTCAAAAAACGTCAACCTAAATTATTAATACCGCATGAAGCCATCTCCGATTAGATTGCTAAATCTATTGCTTTCTCTTGAATCATTTTCTTCTTCCTCTTATAGGTGTATTCACGCTAGGGGAGAACCAGCTTAGTTTTTTTTACGGGGTGTTTGTTTTTGTTTTCCCTCGAATTTTGTCCCTCCTTTTTGTTGTCAAGTTAAGAGTTTGAATAAAATTTGCCTACCTCGTCTTTACAAGTGATGGGACCTTAATGAATGATAGTCGCTTTAAATAATGTACGTTCCTTAAAATAAATTTATTAGAGCGAAAGATTTTGAATAGATCTTTCTATTCTATTCTGTGACATCTTTGTATAGCCTCCTGTATTGACCCGAAGTCCATGCCCTTCTTCGAAAAATATCAACAAATTAGGCTTGAAAGCAAGGCTTTTTTTAGTGATTGATGTCACCATCTATTCTGGATTGACTTCTGGATGAAAATTCCTAAATTTGTGGGTTATAGTCCTCGCCTCCGTGTAACAAAGTTTTACAATCCTTGACTACAAAAGTCCTGATTCATTTTTTTTCACCGCACCTATTTTTTTAATAAAAATGATATTTATTAGAAAAAGATGTAGGAGACAGAAAACAGATAGTGTGGTTAAAATCATCACGCAATATAACTTATAAATGGACAGTTCAACGAGCAGCAGATTGAAGAGTAATTAAAGCCGTGCCAAGATTTTTTATAACACCAAAATCGTCGTTCTTCTTCTTCAAGAAATCGGTTTCTTTGGGCTTTTCTAGTTGATCTTCAACTATTCCAGATGTCATATTTTCACGCATCAAGACGGCTATTTCTTCTCGATCACTTGAAGAACTACCGCTCTCCTCCTCATAGCCTGCAAATTAATGAATTATAAACGGGAAAACGTTTGAACTACCAGAAAGTGGAATCATGGTGTTGATTTTAAATAAAGATAGGTATAGGTCTAGATTAGGGGATATTGAGTAGGAAACATGTTAACAAAATAATCCCTACTTCATACTATGCTGAATAATTGTACCTATTATATTTTACATGCAGACCCGCAATAATTTACCCCCATCTCGCAGAAAGTGCAAATATTTAGTCCAAATTGTATCCAGTGTTGCCAATACATTCCACCGACCGTCACTTGTTTTTCCGGTTCTTGTTTTGTCAGAGTTGATCCAATTTACGGGTACACGAGTTGAAACAAGAGAAACATTGGGAGAATATAAAGGAAAGATATAATATCGGCTATATATATACACTGTATGAGGGGTGGGGGGATCGGGGGTAAATTATAAATTTCGCTGCAGGCAAAATATATTAGCTACAATTATTCTGCACAATATGAAGCCAGAATTATATTCATAAGCTGTTTCTTTCTCAATATCCCTTCATCTAGACCAGTATCTAAAGATAGTCAGATCCATAGATGGCACCAGTGAGCTAGGGGGAAATGGCACCTACCTACCGGGAAAAGGAAGACAGTCAAAAACTATTTGAGACAGAGGCCTTTGTTGGTTTCCCCCTCCACTCTCGTCCCTCTTGTCCTCAGATCTATTTAGAAAAATCATTTTGGTTTAAATTAAAATGTAGAGAGTGTGGGGAGCTTATTGCTAAACAAATTCTTACGTAACATCTGAATTTTAGATACGAAATGAGGCAGAACTCACCGGGTTCTGCTGCATCAGTCGTCTACCCTTGCTGCGGCGGGGATTGAACCTCGGGACCCGTATTGTCAAGCAGAGAATCTAACCACTGTGCTACAGAGGTTGTATGTTAGAGGCAGTAAAAAGCCAGCTATCTGGTGAGATACCTTACCATATTTCACCTTGTTTGATTACCACATGCATGAATACAAACAAGCCTTCAGTATTGACGCGAAAACAGACGTTGCTACTTTAAATTATTGGGGGTCAGACTTTAGACCTTAAAATCGAGCTAGGTGACATTTGATGCCAAGAGTTTTCCTATTTTGAGATGGACAAATCAAACACAAGAAAAAAGTGACGAGAAGACGAACATTTTCGCGTTAGATCTCATCCCGTTTCAACAAACTATCGTCCGTCATTATAGTTTAGTAGCTAAGTAAAGAATTATAAATGGATTGTCTAATATTTCATTTACCCAGTTACCCAGGTGATCGTCCACTTAGGAGTAAACATTACCATGTAAAAAAGAATTCTTATAAAAGCATTTAAGCAGGCGTCCATAATCCTCAAAGGACCGCAATCCCCTTGTTTCCCTGCATCACCTCTTTAAAACCCCTGTCTCAAATATAATTAGTGGCGAATCAGTTTCAAACATATGCGTTTCAACGGTAATTCTGATCCGGATCTTTTCTTCAAGCTTGGCAGACGAGCCACGTTATCCCTGTCATCAAACCAAAGAGCGATTAAATAACAATATGCTCGTTTAGGGCTGATCGTCTCCTCAATTGGGAGAGTGTGCCATAGCGTTTCACTTTATCAGAACTAGAATCAACTTACCTATTAGGTGATCAACAGCATAGAATCCGACGGAAACAATATGTACTTTGTTTGCACCTTTTCCTCACCACCAGGTTTTGACTATGCTTCTAACTCATGGGTATAGTGAGAAATTAGTCTTTTTTGACCGAGTTAAGAATAGACACTCGCTAAAGAGGATCGAAAGGTTGGGTTCTCCATGGTTTCTGGGTCCCCTCTTTTCTTTAGCCATAGTTCAAGATAAAAGTCAACCTTCTAATAAGAAAAAACGGGTCCAAATGGCTAGCAAATGTTCACTAAGGTCTGTCAGCCAGGGAGAACTGATGGAGCTGATAAACCAGGTGAGCATCAACCCTCAAGGTCTACGCAAATCTGCACACAACACAGATGCCATGTAGCAGTTTAAAGAAAATGAGACCCCGTTAATGCTTCCTTTAGCCTTCAAATGGATATCATGAAAAAATTGATGCTTTGATAGTCAAATTTAATCTAATAAAACAAATAATTTGTTTATATCCTGATAAAAGAAACCCTATCATCATGCCAAGTTCATCTTTAAAAAACGATGATATAAAAGGAAATGCATAAAATTCGTCGCTTTTGGAGTCCAACAGGACATATATAATCTGAATATATCGATCACAGTCTGATATTGAATCGAGTCCAGATTTACAAAATCAGGTGGTCACATAAAGGGACTGTGAAAACTGTTTCAAAACCGCATGGGGAGGCGCTCAAGGGGCCTACTTTTATTGAAGTAGCGAAGTATAACCCCGCGACGGTCACACGGTCTCACCACTAGAATGTGGACCATTTGCGAGGTTAATATCAGTATCAGGCAAGGAGTCACAAGTCAAGATCAGCACTTGTTTCTTCATCAAGGTTAGCTGTGGCTTTGTTGTTACGTCCTCATATGACAGTGTAACAATAGTCATATGTAAACTCGCAAAGCTCAAAATTTCGCTCCAGCAGCAGGCATCCCTGCAAAACATCGCCTTTTTTATTACTTGCTCTTGGAACAACACGCTTGAATGTGCTTTTCCAGTCCAACTATTTTTTTTTGCTTTAAAGGTCTTTTCCCATCGAACTCGATAATAGTTCCATTAGAAAAGTCAATCAACATTAATTTTAGGGTTATCTAAAAAAATTGCAATAGTTATGATTTTGGTATCATTCGAACCGGAAAAAGTTATCTACAACATATAGAAAATGGACCAAAATCGGTCGGGCCGAAATTGATATTTTTTCGTCTTTTCTTCTAAAGTAACGCGACTTTAAAAAACAACTTGCCCTTTCAAAAGGTCAGGGATATGAAAATCTGGTACACAGATCTCAAACATGTACTTACTTCTATGTTTTGACCATCCCTGAGTCATTTTCCCTCCCCCCACATATTCCACGACGTCAGATATTCCACGAAGTCAGATCCACACAGAGAAAATGTACACTTCCTATACCGAAATGCAAAGGAAAAGTCGTTTCCTAGAATTTTGCGTATATTGCCCCCTCCTCACACACCCAATCAAAAAATTGCTCGGCACACATCTCAAAACTGTCCCGCATCTGCGATGTTGTTCAACGCGGCAAAGCTCATAAAAAATGACATCAAAAATCTAAAAACCAAAAAGAATAAATTACGAACTGCTGAATTCACTAACCTCACATGAGAACTTGATATCATTTCTACCCTCTAGCCTATGTTTGCTTCTAAGCGAAATGTTCGTCGGTAGAGACACGGCCATAAAAATTATTACAAGTGGACATGCCATTCTATAAGCTATGCGCTTGCACGTAGTCATTTCTTCCTTGCTATTTGGAGTGGCTTTTCAAATGTATCATCACTATTCCTCCAAATTTTTGGTTGATACCTTGAATTTGCTGGGGTTTTGCTCCTCGTATTCTGAAGTTTTGAGCTTTGAGAAAAATTCTACCTTTTATTATGAAATTGAACTACAAGGAATTGCTACTGACTGTCTGATCCAACACGTGGCGGACAACGTTGATCACAACAAATACACTCGCGACGGTAGAAACACCTTTCATGGCATGGATATCATTGCTGCTGTAGTCCAAGGGCTAAAAGTCACCTTAAAAAGTATCCCTAGGCGGGAAGTTACCGCTGAGGAGATAAACGCAGCTGGAAGAATCCGAATATTCCATAGAAAATAAAACGATTCTGTTCTTTGGCTTACGTTGTGGCATCTGAAGTAATCTAGACCAGGTTGGAGTGGAACCATGCAATCAGCGTGGTTGGAGACCATTCCGTTAAAGCCAAAGTTTAACGAAATTTCTATTGAACATATATCCAGTCTGCAAGTCTCATGAAAATCAAAACTTCATTGTAGGCTCTTAAATTAGAATGAAGCCACGAAACTTGAACAGGAAAAGTTTGGATACAGTACATGGGCATGGCTGCCATTTTTCCAAATTTCCTCAGAGCTGAACGTACAGGTCAAGGAAAACTTGATTTACAACTAGTTTACCTCGCAGCAACTGGTCGCAATAACTTCACGAAGTCGGCAAGGCTGTACCCACAGCAGATGAACATATTTGAACATTCAAGACCAACACTCTTCCAGTCTTTCGAAAAGGGTTTACAGGTTGTGAGAAAATAAGACATATTTTGGGTCGATTTATCTACAGATCTGGTCACGGAATAAGAACTGAAGAGCAGTCTAAAAACATCAACCGGATTGACTACAGGTAGGGGAATAACAGAGACTTCAGTGGGTAATGGGATGTCCAGTATATGCACACGTTAATCATCTGATGCAAGAACTGACGGATGTTTCGTATCACACAAGCGACCAACACAGAGAGTGTTATTATTGATTTTTGTACTTTCCAATTTGCAAACGACTGACGCAACCGCTTGCAAGTGAGATCTTTCAATGGAAGAGTTCAGTTTATAGATGTTGAAAGAGTTCAATTTATCTAAAGTTCAGTTCAGTTGAGTTTACCTATGGGCGTTACCTTGTTTGGATAGATGTAGGACGCTATTTCTATTTGTTGAACAATGTGGAGGGTGTTTTTTTTTAATTGTTCTAATTGAGGAATAAAGTAACGTATTTTTAAAAGTGAAATGGCTTGACCATAGGCCTGTGCGTTAGGATCTGAAGGTGTATTATTCTCTGAGTAGAGTGGGACATAATTTTTGGCTTATTTAAATTAGACACTCATTAAATTAGTAACTTATTAAATTGGTGGGATGGAAAAGAGTTACTCACCCCTCCCTTGTAAGTGCCGTTGCCTGTGACGTAGAGGCTTCCTCTCTTGCACTGCTGACGCTCCACCAGCCATTGCCCGGACAGTCAACTCATGAGGGAACATTTTTGGCAATCCAGACTATAATTAAAAATTCCAGAATATTGAATAAAAAAAGAAGCAAAAATAGTGAATAATTACCTCCCCTACCTCATCAAAAATACTAAAAGTTCAACATTATCCCTCGTTTTATTCAAATTTTCATAAGGTTATGTGACTTTTACTTGCGTTTACATTGAAGTTACAACCCCGACCCTCGTACCAGGGTCAATCGGAAAAAAACCCATAAGATTGTCACTGATAAGAATTTATTGTGGTTGCTGTCAGAAAGTTTGTTCATCTTGGGGTTTTCGACGTAAGCTAGGGTTTAGGAATATAAGGGATTTGGTGGCATCTCAACATCCCCCTCTCAGCTTCTAGCCAGTTTTTGCTTTCACCCCTTTCTGTAGACACACAAATTATCGCACTAATTATTTCTGCTGACAAATAAATATCACACAGTGGTAATGTGGCACCGCAGCACAATCAAGTAAAAAAAATAATACTCGCTTGAAGTTGCTTTTACAGAAGGGGGGTTACATTGTAAGATCTTACTTTTAGTAAAAGATTAAAAAATTTCAAATCATCATGCGCATTTTTTTTTTAATATCTCTATCAATTGTTTGCATCAAAAAAGAGTCAGTAATTTCTCTCTAACTCCAACTATTTTTGAATTTTGAAGCAAGTATGTCAAGTGAACATGCACGTCCACTTCTTTTTTCTAAACTTATTTTAACGGAATAAATGTTAAAAAATCACACATGAAATAGCAGAATCTTGCATATCATTTACCCATTGTAACCACAGAATATAACATTATCAGCTTTAATCGCAAAAGAAATTTGACACTGATGCATTTGCACAGCTTAGTTCTAATATTGAGCTCGATATCAGCAAGAAGACCTAGGCTCAAAAAGAGACTAAAAACTAGGCACTGATAGAAATCAATTTTCATTTTAGCAGGCTGATTTCCCATTCCATGAAGAAAAACTAGCCTCCGTCTTTACTTCTGTTTCAGATCAGATATAAAAACTGGCTTATACGGTCAGCTGATTTCCGGTTAACGACGTCGTTTGGTCACTTTCACTTAACGAAAGTTACCGTCTTCAATTACAACTTAGCTTAAATGAGACATTTACATCATATGTCCTCACAGGCCTATCCATCCAAGAGCCTCTAGGGCTCTTTATAAACTAACGAATGAAATAATAGGCAAGAAACCGATTCAAGATGAACCTGTAAGAAATTCTGATGGAGTTCTCATCAACGAGCGATCAGCTATTGATGAAACATGGGTCAACCATTTTGAAAAGCTTTTTAATAGAGTACTGCCTGATGAGCCTTTAGACGTACCCTCTATAGCTTTCTTCAAGCTTGACATCAATACAGAACACCAATTCATGGCGAATTACTGACAGTCGGAAAGAAATTAAAAAACGGTAAGGCACCAGGAGAAAATCGTATCACGGCGGAGTTGATAAAGGCATCAATACGTTCATGCATGTCTATATGGCTGTCCTTATTCTGAAAAATTTGGATGACACAAAAAGTACCAACATATTGGAAGCGCAGCACACTCATAAAATTCTTCACGAAAGGTGATAAACACTACCTGGGAATTGGAGAGGCATCACTATCTCGTCCATACTTGGTAAACTTCTTGCACTAATAATCCTCCACAGAATACGGAGTCCACTCGACAAGTACTTGAGAGAAGAGCAACATGTCTTTAGACCAGGTCATTCCTGTATAGATTTGATCTTCACCCTAAGGGTGCTCATTGATGATAGCCGAGAGTGGCAAAGCAAATTGTACATGACATTTGTAAACTTTGAAAAGGCCTTTGACTCGCTGCATCGTAATACTTTATGGAACCTACTAACCTTTTATGGACCCCTGAGAAGTTGGTAGCCTTCATAATGGCTCTATAAGAAGACTCTGAATGCTGTGTCAAAATAACAGAAGGAAGGACAAGATACTTTCGTGTCCTTTCTGGTGTTAAACAAGGCTGTGTCTTTTCACCTTTCCTGTTTGCCCCAGCCATTGACCATCTGCTCCGTAACACTGACACCAGAAGCATACAATTAAACGTAGAACACCAGATTATTGATTTAGACTTTGCCGACAATATCACACTCATTGAGTCCTGTAAACGAAGACTAAAAGAATTACTAGAAGCTGTACGTGACAGAGGCCGACTTATGCGACTAAGAATCAACGCTGATAAAACAAAAAGTATGTCAGTAACGGATACACCTTTACACCTGAGATCCGATGACAAGCACATTGAGCAGGTTCTAGAATTTAAATACCTTGGAAGCACAGTGATAAACACGGTTTCTATTGAAAACGATATATTATGCCACCTCGGGCAGGCCTCCGGTACAGTCAATAGACAGAAACCTGTATGGAGGTTGCAGAGTTTCTCTCTCCGACTCAAACTTCGTCTATTCAATAGTAACGTCATCTCCTTCCTGTCATATGCTCCTCAAGCCTGGCATCTGAATAACACACAAGAAAGGCAAATTTTAGTTTTCTAGAATACATGCCTCCAGAGAATAGTAAACATCCTTTGGTCACGAGAAATCTCTAAGGAGCAGGCGAGACGGATGACTGGACAACCCACAGTGACAGATGTCATTGGGACACGTCGGTGGAAATATCTGGGGCACGTTCTTCGTATGGACGAATCCTAGATCCCCAGAAGTGACGTTCCAGAGACAACCTGAAGGAAGAAGAAGAAGAGTCAGGCCACAGAATACGTTCAGGTTCACCTATCAGACGGACCTGCAAAACATAAATGCTTCCCTTCAACCAGCGTGGGAAGATATCCTTGCTACGGCGCAGATGAAGAATGACTGGCGGATGCTTGTGGAAGCCCTGAGAGTCTCTGGAGGCACAGGAGGATATAAGGTCTAGGGTTTTCCCAAGTTATTGTGAAATAATAACATACTATAGAATGGGCTCATCATAATATTGATCGAGAAGCATGGAAAATAGCCCAGGGTATTTTAATTCAATTTAGGAGATACTTGCAATCAGAAGCTTAAGAGTGAGCTTAGCTTTGACCACCCCAGAATCTAGCACAAAAAAGCAAAATGATTTGCATAAAGTTCTGGATATATTCCAGCGAATATATATAGCCCTGTCTCACATGTATGATTACTCAGACCTCAATTTCTAGCCATAATCACGCAAGACCAATCAGGGCTGCTAATAAAAAGCAAATTATGACTGGTGGAAAATGACTGTACATAGATGTCTAGCTATGCACGCATGTGAATTGGACTTATGGACAACACCGACCAAAGATATGGATATGGCAAGAGAAAATTTTTTTTTATTATGTCTTGTGTTAGAACTTAGCTTATAGAAGAAATTTGCATACATTATTCAACTTTATATAAACAAAAATCTATTACACCTCAGTTTTACTTACTATTCTAATGGCAATAGGAAGTTGAGTCCAGTTGTCTAATAGATAAGTTCTTGTTTTACTCTGTGAAAGGAAACAATACAGGCGAAAATAAAATTGCATGCATTTTTCTGTCTTGCCTAGAACGTTAAAACATATGATACGGTAATATGTCTATAGGTTATAAAAGTGTGCTTACAAGAACTACAGAAGTATCGAGTTTATCAGCCAATTGATTATTTACAAATATAACTAACCTCATGATTCAACCGTCGTAAATTATATTTTTTAAACGCAGAAAAAAAACCAGCTCTTACATAAGTTGAATTTCACGCGGGAAGAATTTTCCATGGGGGAATTCTACGGGGGAACTTTACACGGATATGGAAGGCAAATTTCCCTGCATAATTTGAAAAACACTAGAACTTAAATAAAAAAAGAACAAGCTTTTTCAACTAAAAGCAAGGAGCAACATTAAAACTTAAACCAAACATAAGTTATTCCGTATACGAGGGGGGCTTCAACCTCTTCAATCCCTCACTCTTTATGCTCAAGTTTGAACTTTGTCTCAATTCTTCATGAACGACTCCTGAAACACAGTGGCCGTTTGATTGGAATAAGAATGTTTTTCAAAAGCACTAAAAAAGTTTAGTGTAACCAGCAATGGTTGGAGGAAGAAAGACAACCCCCTTATATAAGGATAATTTATGTTCATTTTAAGTTTTAATGCTGCTCTTTATTTCCAGTTGAAAAAACTCGTGTTATAGTTTAATATCAGCAGGAAAGAGTCGGGAAAAAGCTACTGTTAATGCCAGCTTTTCAAACCTAATTCTAGCCTTTTTCACTTTCCTGCTTCTATAATGTAATTCTGACGTCAAAACCAAGGGCAAACACAAAGTATTCATAAATCTTAGCTTTTTGTTGACAGGAGTGGCTATGCTGTGGCTCGGGCATCAGTCTCAATGCTCCTTATTTAAAGCTTCAAACCTAAAAACTCCTCAAAACAGTAAATTCACATGAATTATCGGGCATTTATTAGTCAAATTATCAAACTAAATGCGTTTTTTATCCTCCCCCCTCAAACTTTTTACTACCCCCTCCCCAAAACCAAAAAAAATCTTGCGCATGTATCTGAATTGGAAACAAGTCGTAATCAAGAAAAATTTCTCCCTTTTAAACTTGTTTCTGAAAGAATGTGTCAGATGCGCAATTTAATTTTTGGCAAGTACCTCTAAGGGTATTTACTCCCTAAGGAGTTTGTTTAAAACATCTATGAGTCACAGTTACACAGATGTGATCTTTCACATGTGAGTTTGCTCTCTTTTCTTTTTCTTCTCTATGTATATGCACACGTAGGGCTTTTGCACTTTCTTTTGTATGTTTTAGCTGTTTAGTCTAGTTTTTCATTTGATAAAAACTTTCAGATATGAGGCCAACATTCGAGTTTTTTATCCAGTTTATATCCACCGTCAAAGGTAAAAGCTTATAACCATTATTCACACATTTCTATATCTTCATTTTGTTTGCTTAAGACTATATGGTATTTACTGATATAACTAACGCAGTAATTGTTTAATTGTATTGCGTATGTTTGTTTTTGTATTAATTATACTATTACGTATAAACTGATACAACTTACGGGTAGTTGATGCGCCAATTTCCTCATTTTTGCTAAATCATCCTGGAAACGGGACAGAATAGTTGGTGGAGGAACCTCTTGTCCTTTATACGTGTACTCCCATAGAAGAGTTCTAGCTTCCAGTACCCAATCATAAGCTATAAGCAAGGCAGCCTAGAAAATGTATAGATAGTGTGAATTAACAAACAAAGTAAAAAACAAACCAAGCAACATAACAAGAAACTTCAATAAATAATTTTGGTGCACAGAACAAATTTCTGCAAAAAATATCTGATGAAACGGGGCCATACACACGGGGAGGGATGTCTTAACCAATTAGACTCTTAGTAAGGCCGTAACCGGGGGGGGGGGGGTAGGGGGTTCAACCTTCCCCCAAATGCTTCTCTGACTCGTAAAAAAGTATAAAAATATAAATAAAAAAATTTATGCGTTTTTTGTTTTTTTTTGTGTAAAACCCCTAGAAAAAAAATCCTTGTGTAAAACACCCCCCCCCCCCAAAAAAAAAATCATCGATACAGCCCTCAGAGTCTCTCAGTTTTCGTACATCAGACAAAAAAATATAAATCCATAGGCACAAGAGTTGAGGCAATAAAAGAGGGTGGGGTTTAAAATACAAAATATAAAAAAAGACACGTTAATTTACGCTAAAGGCTAAAGTTGGACTCTTTCTCACAACTCTAATTTTTAAAACACAAAAAACTTTAGCATAAAGAGCGGGTAGTTGAGGAGGGGACATCCGCTTTCATATACGGAATATTTTCTGTTCGTTTTAAGTTTTAATGTCGCTCCTTACTTGCAGTTAAAAAAAAACTCGTTTTTTATTTAATTTCAGAATGTTTTTGAATTAATTTGAATTAAGGTTTTGAATTTGGCCCAATTACATGAATGATTAAAACGAAATTTGCACATTAATTTTATTTTTTTTAAACTAATAATAACCTTATAATAACCCAAGTTTGATTTTTGTTTCAGTTGTTTAAGAATGAATCCTGATTCGCAAAGGCTCTCTAATTATAATAATGGCCTGTTTTAGAAGCTAAAAAAGAAACTTTGGGGAAAGAACGAGCTACTGAGAGAAAAACCATCTCATATACGTTATATGTTCTGTTCGTTTTAAGTTTTAATGTTGCTTCTTACTTTCAGTTAAAAAACTTGTTTTTTATTTAATTAATGAGCGTTTTTTATACGATGTCGGGAATCAGCTCCCCCTTCATAGAAAATTCTCTTCCCCCACGAGAAATTTCTCCATGGAAAGATTCACCCACAAAACTTAAATTGGCGATTTTTGCGGAACTAATTTTGTAGGGCATAGAAACAAAACGACCAAAGAGGTCGAAACTATTTTTATGAAAATGAGAGTCACAAGCTAAGCAATTCTCAAATGACTGAAATGAATGAAAGAAAAGATCTTTAAAAGATGTAGGCTACCTAAAAATTTATTTTCGTTTTCAGTCTTAATTTTATTAAATAAAAAAAAACATTTTTTTTAACTGCAAGTAAGGAGCGACATTAAAACTTAAAACGAACAGGAATTATTCCGTATATGAAAGGAGTTGTCCCCTCCTCAACGCCAAGTAGAACTGTGACAAATAGTCAAACTTTAGCGCAAAGAGCGAGGCGTTGAGGACGGGAAAACCCCTTTCATATACAGATTACTTTTTGTTCGTTTTAAGTTTCAATGTCGCTCCTTACTTGCAGTTAAAAGAACTTGTTTTTTTTTTTATTTAATTTCTGAACGTCTTTAAATTAATGCATGTTTTAATTTTGGCTCACCGCACATAAATAATTAAACCGAAAATTGCATATGAATTTTTTTTTGGCTAAATGGCTTTCTCGTATATTTGTTCTGACGATTTTGAAAAAAAAATCGTTGTCGTTAAAATTGTTTTTTTTTATTTGATTTCTGAACTTTTTGAATTAATGCATAATTTAATTTTGGCTCACCACACAAAACAAAATTTGTATATACATTTTTTTTGGCTAAATGGCTTTAACCATTTAGTTTTATGTTTGGCAAAATGGCTAAAGCCATTTCGCCAAACATAGTTTTAATCGACAAATTTTGATAAAAAAGGGATGGAGGGAGAGGCCTAGTTGCCCTCCTATTTTTGGTTAGTTAAAAATGCAACTAGATTTTTTTGTTTTTTTACGAACGTTTTTATTAGTAATAAATATACGTAACTTACGAATTAACTTGCGTAACGAATTTCTATATTTGTATAATTTTATCATGTATATGAGGGGGTACGCCCCCTCTTCAATACCTCACTCTTTACACTAAAGCTTGAAATTTGTCCCAATTCTTTAAGAATGACCCATGAGTCACAAAGACCATAGAATAAATAGTTGAAATTACTAAAAATGCTTTAGCGTAAAGAGCAAGGTATTGTGGAG
>NC_088877.1:40704178-40732897 GCF_032884065.1 Artemia franciscana | reverse complement strand
GACGGACAGAAAGACAGACAGACAGACAGACAGAAAGACAAGATTTCGTACATACATTATATATATATATATATATATATATATATATATATATATATATATATATATATATATATATATATATATATATATGTATGGTAAGAGGGCTTTACCTACTAATAACAGTTTTTTGTTTAATTCAGAGTAACTTGCGACTAAAGTGAATGTATTGTCCTATGTATGGGGAGAGGGCTTTACCTGCTAATAACAGTTTTTCGTTTAATTCAGAGTAACATGCGACTAAAGTGATGGATCTGAATGAAAATTAAACCAAAGAGGCCTAAGACCATCGAGGTCTTTTTCCCCCCTTCAAAGAAAACCCCCCAATCCTTCCCAATACAAGACTTAATGCTCGTAGAGCTCCAAATACTCAACTTGACTTGTGTCCCCAAATGTTGACAATGAGGTACAAATACTCTTTCGTTCCCTATTTTGTTTCGCATTTTAATAATTGATTTAACTTTGTAACTATGTTTATCCCTTAACATTTATTTTATCATTGTAATTATAATTGTTCTGACGTGCTTATGCTAGCTTGTGTGCTATTTTAGCCAATAAATCATATTCTATTCTATTCTATATCAAATTTTGAGATAAAGACCATAGCTCAAATTTAACAAGGGGGAGTTGGTTTTAGAAATTTCTGAAAAATTTAAGTTTTCTGTTTAATTTAGTATAACTGGCAAATGGAGTAACGGATCCGAATGAAAACTAGACCAAAGATGCCTAAGATAGGCATCTATATATACATATATATATATATATATATATATATATATATATATATATATATATATATATATATATATATATATATATATATATATATATGTATATATATATATTTATGTATTATATATATACATATATATATATATATATATATATATATATATATATATATATATATATATATATATATATATATATATATATATATATATATATGTATATATATATATAAATATATATATATATATATATATATATATATATATATATATATATATATATATATATATATATATATATATATATATATATATATATATATATATATATGTATATATATATATATATATATATATATATATCTATATATATATATTTATATATATATATATATATATATATCCTGCCTGTCAATCTCTCTGTCTGTCTTTCTGTCCATCTGTCTGTACATATATATATATATATATATATATATATATATATATATATATATATATATTTATATATATATATACATATATATATATATATATATATATATATATATATATATATATATATATATATATATATATATATATATATATATATATATATATATATATATATATATATATATATATATATATATATATATATATATATATATATTTATATGTACAGATATATGTACAGACAGATGGACAGAAAGACAGACAGAGAGATTGACAGGCAGACAAACAGACAGACAGACAGAAAGACAGACAGGCCAAACAGACCAGAGAGACAGACGGACAGACCAGACAGACGTACAGAAAGACAGACAGACAGACAAACCAGATAAACAGACCGACAGAAAGACAAGATTTCGTACATACATTATATATATATATATATATATATATACATATATATATATATATATATATATATATATATATATATATATATATATATATATATATATATATATATATATATATATATATATATATATATATATATATATATATATATATATATATATATATATATATATATATATATATATATATATATGTATGTATACGCGCACACAGACAAATGTTAACCCGGGTAAGGCGGTTTCCAACGTTGAAAATAAGCATGTATTCAGTATTTAGTCTCACAATTGGCAGAGAAAAGTAGAGAAGAGTTGAAAATGTCTGAAATTGGAGCTGAAGTGGCACCAGCATCTGTAGAATCCCAGAGCATGGCTTCACCAGCCAACAAGGAAAAGAAAGAAAAGGCTCCAAAACTAGCTAAGGCTGCAAAACCTGAAGGGGATAAAAAGGTCAAGGCACCTGGAAACCACCCGAAATACACGAAAATGATCACCAAATCCATTGCTGACCTGAAGAAATATGTAGGACCTAGCCGTCAGGCCATTCCAAAATACATAATGGGCAATTTCCAGGTTGGCAATGATGCAAAAGTTGTGAATATGCATCTTAAGCAAGCTTTAAAGCGTTGCCTTGCAAATAGAATTGTTATAAATCCCAAAGGTACTGGCGTAACTGGTTCTTTCAAGCTTGCAAAGCCTGTCAAGGCCGAAAATTCCAAGGCTGTAAGGCCTGCCAAGCCCACAGTTAAGATAATCTTAGTCAAGAAAACAGTCAAACCTACTGCAGTTAAAAAGTCAACTTCAGCCAAAAAGGCTACCAAGCCAATGGCTGGTAGCAAAAAACCTGTAAAGGTTATCATGAAACCCACTGTTGCCAAAAAAGAAGTAGCAGCAAAGAAATCGACACCCAAGAAGGGGCTGTCAGTCAAAAAAGCTCCCGCTAAGAAAGTGGCATCTAAAAAATCAGTAGCTAAGAAACCAGCTAAAAAGTAACTTGTGCAATGAGTTATCCTGCAGTATCAAACAACCCTTTTCAGGGCTATCAAAGCAAATGCTCAAAACTTTCTGTTCAGAAAGGTAAAATGCTATAAATTTCCAATTTTGACTCTCTACTTTTCCTTTTCAAACATAATTCACCTGTTGTTTGAGCCCAAAAACACGTTGCATAATATTTACTTTTGTATTCTAGCGCTATTGCTGTCTAAAAAAAACCTCATATTAAAGACTAGGTTTGACGGCTGGCTCGTATGGTTCAAGCTTGATACTAAAGTGCTCACATTGATAAATATACAAATATATCGCCATAGCCGAATGGGTAGAGCCGCGCCTTCAAATTGCGGGAGCGGAGGTACTATTCATGACTAGTCTGAGCGAGGCTGATGCATCATACCTAATAAGATTATATCAATCAAAAAATAATATCAGATTAAAAATAAGTGTAAATCGTTAGAGTTGAGGTGTCATTCCAACTAGACTTACAAACACTAGTACTATTGTACAGTAAAACAACACAAATATAAATAGTTTTGCTTAATTTCTTTTTTTCAAATCTTCGACAAAAAAGAAAAGTTTTGATACAAGAAGTTCAGACTATAAAAATGACTGTTGTTGTTGGTATTGTTTTCTTATTTAACCATACAACACATGAATCATAATCTTTGAAAAAGCAAAAAGGAAGAACCACAGATTACCTAGAAATGACTCGCTAGGCCTCTGAGCAGAAATTGTTTGCCCAGGTAGAGCGGTTCCCTGAATATACGTTAAATATACGATACAAGAAGTTTAGACTCTAAAAATGACTGTTGTTGTTGGTATTTGTTTTTTATTTAACAATACAACAGATGAATCGCAATCTTTGCAAAAACAAAAAAAAAAGAACCACAGATTACCTAGAAATGACTCGCTAGGCCTCTGAGAAGAAATTGTTCGCCCAGGTAGAGCAATTCCCTGAACATACGTTAGAATATACGATGAAAAAGTTTAGACTCTAAAAATTACTGTTGTTGTTGGTATTTTTTTCTTATTTAACAATACAACACATAAATCTCAATCTGTGCAAAAACAAAAAAGATGAACCACAGATTACCTAGAAATGACTTGCTAGGCCTCTGAGCAGAAATTGTTCCCCTGGGTAGAGCGGTTCCTTGAATATACGTTAGAATATATGATACAAAGAGTTTAGACTCTAAAAATGACTGTTGTTGTTGGTATTGTTTTCTTATTTAACCATACAACACATGAATCGCAATCTTTGAAAAAACAAAAAGGGAGAACCACGGATTACCTAGAAATGACTTGCTAGGCCTCTGAGCAGAAATTGTTTGCCCAGGTAGAGCGGTTCCCTGAATATACGTTAGAATATACGATACAAGAAGTTTAGACTCTAAAAATGACTTTTGTTGTTGGTATTTGTTTCTTATTTAACAATACAACACATGAATCGCAATCTTTGCAAAAACAAAAAAGAAGAACCACAGATTACCTAGAAATGACTCGCTAGGCCTCTGAGAAGAAATTGTTCGCCCAGGTAGAGCAATTCCCTGAATATACGTTAGAACACACGATACAAAAAGTTTAGACTCTAAAAACTACTGTTGTTGTTGGTATTTTTTTCTTATTTAACAATACAACACATAAATCTCAATCTGTGCAAAAACAAAGAAGCAGAACCACAGATTACCTAGAAATGACTCGCTAGGCCTCTGAGCAGAAATTGTTCGCCCAGGTAGAGCGGTTCCTTGAATATACGTTAGAATATACGATACAAAAAGTTTAGACTCTAAAAATGACTGTTGTTGATGGTATTGTTTTCTCATTTAACAATACAACACATGAATCGCAATCTTGGCAAAAACAAAAAGAAGAACCACAGATTACCTAGGAATGACTCGCTAGACCTCTGAGCAGAAATTGTTCGCCCAGGTAGAGCGGTTTCCTGAATATACTTTAGAAGATAGAAGATAAAATACGTTAGAAGTCTTTGTTTAAAGTCAGTTGTTTTCGCGAAGCTCTTGAAGGAGTAAGTACATTGGTGTTATTGATGCTACTGAAAGACAAAAGTTGTTGAACTGTACAATGAAGTTGAGGCCGAAAATATTTGAAGGAACTTTGAACATAGACCAATCAAAGACTAACTTTAAAGTTAGTTTTTGATCTGAGACAATTGCTTAGCCGGAGCTATCGAAGGAACAAGTAGACTTTTGCTATAGATGCGATTGAAAGACCAAGGCAATTTAAACTGTACAATGGAGTCGGTCCTGACAACATATGAAGAGGATTTGGACATGGACAAATCAAAGACTAATTTTAAAGTAAGTCTTTGATTTAAGTCAGCTATCTATGCGGCGCTATTGAAGGAACAAGCAGAATTGTGATGTAGATGCTATTGAAAGACAAAGGTATTAGAACTGTCCAATGGAGTTGAGCCCGAAAATACATGAAGACGATTTGGACATAAATACACCGTTCAATCAGCTTTTATCATAAATTGCTGGTAAAGTGCCCCCAATGGAAGAAATTGAATGACACACCATTTTTTTGGAAAACAGAAATGAGTGTGAGTCCACCTTTGTTTTGGCTTAGCTGATGAGCCAATAAATAAAGTCAAAAATTGTGACTTGTAACAAAAGTGACATTATAAGCCAACAGTATATTTGACCGATCAAGGTGATGCCCCATGAACTGAAGAATCAATTCCGGCGTAGGAAAATTAATCATTTAAAACTGTATGTTTCTTGGTGGCTTTCAACTTGATTTAATTGCCGGAATGGTCAACTAAAATATCTTGGGGGCTTATAATGTCACTTTGGTTCCAATTTTTGACTTTATTTATTGGCTTAGATAAATGTGAGTCAAGTGTTGGCATTTATTTATTAGCGATAGATGGAAATCAAGGAGATGTCCAAGTTAGTCTCTTCTGTTTTCTTTTTTCTTATAAAAGATGTAATCAGCTTGGCGCTATTAGAATAAGGAAACGAGTATGTTACCAAGAATATTATTTTACTTTGAACAAAAAAAATCATTATAATATATATATATATATATATATATATATATATATATATATATATATATATATATATATATAAATATATATATATATATATATATATATATATATATATATATATATATATATATATGTATATATATATATTTATATATATATATATATATATATATATATATATATATATATATATATATATATATATATATATATATATATATATATATATATATATATGTATATATATATATCATGAAAAGAGAAATCACCAATGCAATAGCACAAACACAAAAAAAAAAAGGAGAGACAGAAGGAGAAAAGGAAGACTGTTTTCCTAAATTAGTGATTAATATAAACAAGCACTTGAATGAGGCCTTAACCCTACTCATCCATACAATCAAATAGGTCAAACAGCATAGCCATAGTCAATCAACCATAAAGAATAATCCATGGACAGGCAGTCATGTCGTCAATAGGTATAAGTCGTCATTTACCAAACAATAGAAAAAATAATATAGACAAATAATTCAGAGGCAAAAACTCAACACCAGGGCTCATCAGGAGAATACACTGGCCTATATAGGGTTTCGCCACTTTAAATTCTCTACCCAGCACAGTGTTGTGGCTACCACAGAATATCCATGGCATCCCCGTGTCAGGTATCACCCCCCAAAATGCATGCCTAGTAAACAAAAAAAAAACAGCAAATGTAAAACAACCAAGTAAAACCAAAACAAGCTTATCCTGTTAATATATCCCTCTTTTTAGCAACAATAGGTAAACTAAATATTATACATTTTACCAAATCACAAATATCAACACATTCCAAAAAAACCTGAATGAACTAAACAATTATAGAATTCAGCTTTACCATGTGGCTAATTTTTAAAAAATCTACTCAATTAAAAACACAATTCAAAATAAATGGCGCTGCAACAACATTTCTCGAACCTCCGAAATTAGTTGAAAATTTCTTTAAGTATTTCTAGATATATTTATATATATATATATATATATATATATATATATATATATATATATATATATATATATATATATATATATAAGGATGCTAACAGCACGCGGTGTTCCCAGGCGGTCACCCATCCAAGTACCGAACGGGCCCGATGTTGTGGGATATCCAGGATCTGACGAGACTAGGTAGTTTCAACGTTGTATGGCCGTTGGCTGAGAAATTTTGTAACAAAATGATTGTTGGTCTACAAACTGAAAAGAAGTAAAATGAGTAGTTCAAAACGACAGTGGACTCACACTCCTTTCTGATTTCCAAAAAGATGGCGTGTCATTCAATATATTCCATTGGGGGCACTTTACTAGCAATTTATGATAAGCTGATTGAACAGTGTATTATTTTCCAAATCGTCTTCATATATTTTCGGGCTCAACTCCATTGGACAGTTCAAATACCTTTGTCTTTCAATAGCATCTACATCATAATTCTGCTTGTTCCTTCAATAGCGCCGCATAAATAGCTGATTTAAATCAAGGTCTTAATTTAAAATTAGTCTTTGATTTGTCCATGTCCAAATCCTCTTCATATGTTGTCAGGCCCAACTCCATTGTACAGTTCAAATTGCCTTGGTCTTTCAATCGCATCTATAGTAAAAGTCTACTTGTTCCTTCAATAGTGCCGCCTAAGCAATTGTCTTAGATCAAAAACTAACTTTAAAGTTAGTTTTTGATTGGTCTATGTTCAAAGTCCCTTCAAATGTTTTCGGCCTCAACTTCATTGTACAATTCAACTACTTTTATCTTTCCGTAGCATCAATAACACCAATATAGTTGTTCCTTCAAGAGCGCCGCGAAAACAACTGACTTTAATCAAAGACTTCTACCGTATTCTATCTTCTACCTTCTAACGTATATTTAGGAAACTGCTCTACATGGGCGAACAATTTCTGCTCAGAGGCCTAGAGAGTCATTTCTAGGTAATCTGTGTTTCTTCTTTTTTGTTTTTGCAAAGATTGCGATTCATGTGTTGTATTGTTAAATAAGAAAACAAAATACCAACAACAACAGTCAGTTTTAGAGTCTAAACTTTTTGTATCGTATATTCTAACTTATATTCAGGGAACCGCTCTACCTGGGGGAAAAATGTCTGCTCAGAGGCCTAGCGAGTCATTTCTAGGTAATCAGTGGTTCTTCTTCTTTGTTTTTGCAAAGATTACGATTCTTGTGTTGTATTGTTAAATAAGAAAACAATACCAACAACAAAAGTTATTTTTAGAGTCTAAACTTTTTGTATCGTATATTCTAACGAATATTCAGGGAAACGCTCTACCTGGGCTAACAATTTCTGCTTTGAGGCCTAGCGAGTCATTTCTAGGTAATCTGTGGTTCTTATTTTTTTGTTTTTGCAAAGATTACGATTCATGTGTCGTATTGTTAAATAGGAAAAAAATACCAAAAAACAGCCATTTTTAGAGTCTAAACTTTTTGTGTCGTATATTCTAAGGTATATTCAGGGAACCGCTCGAATTAGAATCGAGAGTGATTAGATTCGAAGAGTCTAGGCGAATGCCTATTATGAAACCTTAGTCCGATGATTTATTTTTATTATCTTGGTTGGAAGTTGACATTAGCTGTGTTCCTTAGTAACGAGCGAACTAACTTATGATACTCTGTTTTTTTCCTATATATGTTTTTTTTTATTCGCTGGTGACTTCTTTAGCCCATTTTCGGGCTCACTGTTTAGTTTTAAGTGGTATGTATATTGAACTTTTATATAGGCTGTGATTAAAACAAATAAAAACAATTCATTTCCACTCCCCCCCCCCTCATCGACATCTCGAAACCTTACAACGTATTTCTTGTCTTTTTAAATATAATACTAGAATAAAATGAAATTCATTTTCATTGGAATACGAGTTTGACAATTTCAGCCTCAAAATTAAGCCTCAAAACTTGTACTGGATTTCACTAATAAAAAATAAAAAGTGGACATCCTGGATCTAAATACCTAGCAAAAAGGTGTTTATTGACATTGAACACTAGTTTTGACTTATTTCCACTATTCTCTGCCTCTCTGCTGGCAAATTACCATGGATGAAGCAATGAAAAAATGTCTAACTATAGAAAATGACCTGTCCATCCTTTAGTTTAGGTTTCGTTCCTGAAAAGCTTACCTCCTAATCAAAAATTCGAATAAAGCCTTTTCAAACAAACCCAAGTACGGCCAAAAATCCTTTCTGAACTTTCTGTTCAGAAAGTTATAATGTTATAAGTTTCTAATTTTGACTCTCTACTTTTCCCTTTCAAGTATAATTCAGCTGTTGTTTGAGCCCAAAAATACATTGCATAATATTTACTTTTGTATTCTAGCGCTATTGCTGTTTAAAAAAAAAACCATATTAAAGACTAGATTTGACGGCTGGCTCGTAAGGTTCAAGCTTGATATTATAGTGCTCACAGTGATAAATACACAAATATATCGCCATTGCCGAATGGTTAGAGCGGCGCCTTCAAATTGCGAGAGCGGAGGTACCATTCCCGACTAGTCTGAGCGAGGCTGATGAATCATAACTAATAAGATCATATCAATCAAAAATAATAACAGATAAAAAATAACAAAGTGTAAATCGTGAGAGTTGAGGTGTCATTCCAACTAGACTTATAAATACTAGCACTATTTTACAGTAAAACAACACAAATATAAAAAGTTTCGCTTAATTTCTTTTTTTTCAAATCTTCGACGAAAAAGAAAAGGTTAGATACAAAAAGTTTAGATTTCAAAAATGACTGTTGTTGTTGGTATTGTTTTCTTATTTAAACATACAACACATGAATCGCAATCTTCGCAAAAACAAAAAAGAAGAACCACAGTTTACCTAAAAATGACTCGCTAGGCCTCTGAGCAGAAATTGTTCGCCCAGGTAGAGTGGTTCCCTGAATACACGTTAGAATATACAATACAAAAAGTTTAGACTCTAAAAATGACTGTTGTTGTTGGTATTTGTTTCTTATTTAACAATACAACACATGAATCGCAATCTTTGCAAAAACAAAAAAGAAGAACAACAGATTACCTAGAAACGACTCGCTAGGCCTCTGAGCAGAAATTGTTCGCCCAGGTAGAGCGGTTCCGTGAATATACGTTAGAATATACGATACAAAAAGTTTAGACTCTAAAAATGACTGTTGTTGTTGGTATTGTTTTCTTATTTCAAACAGTTCGTGGTAACGAACTGTAGTAAGGAGCGACCCGGCTCAATAGTAACAAAAAATCAAAAAATGGACTTTTGATATCAATAGCTACATCAAAAGAATTGCATTTTAATGCTGATTTTGAATATATATGTTTAATCAAGTTTAGTCCTACCCATTCAAAGTTAAAAGCCTGAGAAAATTTGCATTATTTAAGAAAATAGGGAGAAACACCCCTTAAAAGTAGAATCTTAACGAAAATGACACCATCAGATTCAGCGTATCAGAGATCCCTACTGTAGAAGTTTCAAGCTCCTATCTACAAAAATGTGGAATTTTATGTTTTTTCCAGAAGACAAATCACGGGTGCGTGCTTATTTTATTTTTTTTTCCAGGGGTCATCGTATCGACCAAGTGGTCGTAGAATATCGAACGAGGGCTCATTCTAATAGGAATGAAAAGTTCTATTGCCCTTTTTAAGCTACCAAAAAAATTGGAGGGCTTCTAGGCCCCCTCCCACGCTCATTTTTTTCCCAAAGTCAACGAATCAAAATTTTGAGATAGCCATTTTGTTTAGCATAGTCGAAAACCATAATAATTAGTCTTTGGGGATGATTTACTCCCCCACAATCCCTGGGGGAGGGGCTGCAAGTTACAAACTTCGACCAGTGTTTACATATAGTAATGGTTATTGGGAAGTGTACAGACGTTTTCAGGGGGATTTTATTTTGTTTGGGAGTGGGGATGAGGGGAGGGGCTATGTTGGAGGATCTTTCCTTGGAGAGATCTGTCATGGGGGAGAAAAATTCAATGAAAACGGCGCAGGATTTTCTAGCATTACTATAAGAAAACAATGAAAAATAAACATGAAAACGTTTTTTCAAATGAAAGGATGGAGTAGCATTGAAACTTAAAACGAACAGAGATTATTACGCATATGAGGGGTTCTAAAAATACTTTAGCATACAGAGCGAGGTATTTAGGAGGAAATAAATACCTCGCTCTTTAAGCTAAAGTATTTTTAGTAATTTCAACTATTTATTCTACGGCCATTCTGATTCAGGGGTCATTCTTAAAGAATTGGGACACAACTTATGATTTAGTGTAAAGAGCGAGGTATTAACGAGGGTACAAACCCCCTCGTATACATAATAAAAATATAAGATTGTGAAAGCTTGTTACGTAAGTTAATTCTTAAGTTACGTATATTTTTACTAATAAAAACGTTCGCTAAAAATAAAAAGTTCTAGTTGCCTTTTTAAGTGACCGAAAAATTGGAGGGCAACTTGACCTCCTTCTCTACCCCTTATTTCTCAAAATTGTCCGATCAAAACTAAGAGAAAGCCATTTAGCCAAAAAAAGATATAATATACAAATTTCATTTTAATAATTTCAAAAACGTTCAGAAATTAAATAAAAAAAAACTAATTTTTTTTAGCTGAAAGTAAGGAGCGACATTAAAACTTAAAACGAACAGAAATTACTCCGTATATGAAATGGGTTGTCCCCTCTGCAATCCCTCGCTCTTTACGCTAAAGTTTGACTCTTTGCCACAATTCTACTTTTTAAAACAAATAAAAGTTAGTTTTTGACCTAAGACAATTGCTAAGGCGGCGCTATTGAAGGAACAAGTAGACTTTTGCTATAGATGCGATTGAAAGACCAAGGCAATTTGAACTGTACAATGGAGTTGGGCCTGACAACATATGAAGAGGATTTGGACATGGACAAATCAAAGACTAATTTTAAAGTAAGTCTTTGATTCAAGTCAGCTATTTGTGCGACACTATTGAAGGAACAAGCAGAATTGTGGTGTAGATGCTATTGAAAGACAAAGGTATTTGAACTGTCCAACGGAGTTGAGCCCGAAAATATATGAAGACGATTTGGACATAAATACACTGTTCAATCAGCTTTTATCATAAATTGCTGGTAAAGTGCCCCCAATGGAATATATTGAATGACACGCCATCTTTTTGGAAATCAGAAATGAGTGTGAGTCCACTGCTGTTTTGGCTAAGCTAATGAGCCAATAAATAAAGTCAAAAATTGTGACTTGTGACAAAATTGAAAAGTGACATTATAAGCCCCCAGTATATTTGACCGATCAAGGCGATGCCCCATGGCCTGAAGAATCAATTCTTGCATAGGAGAATCAATCATTTAAAACTGTATGTTTCTTGGTGGCTTTTAAATTTATTTAATTGCTGGAATGGTCCACTAAAATATCTTGGGGGCTTATAATGTCACTTTGGTTAAAATTTTTGACTTTATTTATTGGCTTAGATAAATGTGAGTCAAGTGTTGGCATTTATTTATTATCGATAGATGGAAATCAAGGAGATGTCCAACTTAGTCTCTTCTGTTTTTGTTTTTTCTTATAAAATGTGTAATCAGCTTGGCGCTATTAGAATAAGGAAACGAGTTTGTTTTTAAAAGAATTGCTTGAATATTGGGCAAATCGCCTACTTGGGCAATGGTAACCCCCGACAGTAGCTTGTTCAGTTTTCATCGTTTCTAATGGCTAGCTGAAGGTGACGAGGAATGATACGAGTTTTTTGTCGTCTCTTGCAGTATTACCAGCAAGCTCATCAATACTCCATCACCGCTGTAAGGTAAACGGGTGCCCCTGCCCCAACTCGCTCTGCATATTCGCCCTTTCTCAGAAGACGGTGGATCCTTCCCACTGGGAATTGGAGACCTACCCTGTTTGAACGGGACTTTGCGCTTCCCCTCACTTTTCCACCTTTTCCTCGTCCTGACATGGTCTCTAGGTTACAGAATTCACTCGGACTCTTCTTGATCACGAACAAACTGAAAATGATGCATACTCTTGAAAGCGCAAATAATTTATACTCCGGCCAGCGAAGTGAGTTCCTCTGACAAAAGAATTGTGCGCGAACTGTAGTTGATATATAAACGGGTCAAATTTTTTAAACGCTATTTATTTGACAATTGGATTTCGTTAAGGCATCTTTTAACCATGCCTCCAAAACTTTAGGAAAAGCAGCAAAGGAAGCTGGTAAGGCGCAGAAAAATATCCGTAAAACTGATAAGAAAAGGAAACGAAAGAGGAAGGAAAGCTACGCCTTTTACATTTACAAAGTTCTCAAGCAAGTGTACCCGACACTGATGTTTCTAGCAATGCAATGAGCATCATGAATAGCTTTGTGAATGACATCTTTGAAAGGATTGCTGCGGAAGCCTCTCCTTTAACTCACTACATCTAGAGGTCCACCATCACTAGCAGAGAGGTTCAAACTGCTGTGAGGCTGCTACTACCCGGAGAACTTGCCAAGCACGCTGTTAGTGAAGGCACTAAAGCTCTAACAAAATACACAAGCTCCAAATAAGGGGGGTTTCCCCCAACTATTAGTGCTCAATCAGCCTGACCCTCCCAAACACCCCCTTTTAAGGGCTAACACCTTATTTTGAATGCTCTACTCTCAAATTGCTTTCATTACTCCTGGCTTTGATTTGTGAAATCTTGGGTAAACAAGAACCCATACTAAACCACAATTCAAAACAATAAAAAGGGTACCTGCTTATAAGGCAGGTCTTAATTTGCTTGTTGTATAGAAAATAATATCTATCGCCGAATAGTTAAAGAGAATAGAAAAAGGGGGCCTCGACTTTTTCATGATATTCCGTTGAAAGTATTTTTAAAGGTCCTTGGGCCCCATTGGGAGCCGTTCATTTTTTTGAGTGTTTTTGGATTTCTTAGGCTGACCTAAATTAGCTTTTTGCGTGTTTCCTTTTCATTACATGTTTTGGATCTTGTTGAATGCCACGCTGAATTTATGACTCATTTGTTACAATTATTTGGCGTATACCCGAAATAATTTCGACCTTTTTTTTTGGTTATTTTGCCCGTAGTGTTTTTTTTTGTTTTGTATTTTTATATCCGTTGATTTTGAATTAAAATCGAATAGTCGTGGGCATCAAGCCATTGCCAATTGTAGAAAAAGCCAAGAGAGATGGTCCAATTGAGTGAGAGGCAAATCTGGCATTAACCCCCTTGTTAGGATTCTATAAAAATGAGTCTGTTCATTTTTTGGGGGGTACTTTTGGATTTGTTAGACTGGCCTATATTGGCTTTTGGTGTCATTGTTTTTTCATTAGATAGTTTGGATCTTGTTCAACGCCGCGCCGAATCTTATAATTTAATTTTGAAATAATTATGCCTCCGTGAGTCATGCCTTTTTTTTCACCGAACACTACGCTGTTTAACGCAATTTCGCCTGTTTGTTTAATCCATCTAGTCGCCCTTAAAAGGGCCGTTGGTTAAGATGCAATTGAGGTGAACTAGGGTACTTAAGCTCTCTCGCCACGTATATGACGGGCAAGTTGAATATCTTTCGGCATGATGGTTACCCTTTTGGCGTGAATGGCACACAAGTTGGTATCCTCAAAAAGTACAACTGAATACGCCTCGCTGGCTTCTTGTAAGGCCATCAGAGCTGAACTCTGGAACCTCGGATGAGTTTTGAAATCCTGAGAAAACCCTCGCACAAATCTCTGAAAGGGTAATTTCCTTATTAAGAGTTCGGTACTCTTTTGATAGCGTCGAATTTCTCTCAGGGCTACGGTTCCGGGCCTTTATCTGTGTGGTTTGTTCAACCCTCCGGTAGCAGAAGCCGACTTACGTGCTGCCTTGGTCTCAAGCTACTTTCTAGGTGCCTTTCCGCCCCTTGATTTTATTGCAGTTTGTTTTGTCCTAGCCATGTTGATATTTTGTCCCTCTTTAAAACAATCAGTGTTGCCAGATTAAACGGAGAGGATTATGCTATCCTGAGCCCAAAATTATTCTTTTTTGGACAGATTTATGCTACGCTTCTATATTTTCTCAGGTTTCACGAAAAAGTTGATCAGTTAAGACAAGTCAAATTCTGTCTTATCTTAATAAAGGTTCTGTAAGGTAAAATAAAGAATATGGCATTAGACTTCACAGTCCACACCGGCGGTGCTGATCTCCGTTTCTTGGCCCAATTTGGTTCACGTTTTTCGTCTTTTTTCACAGGTCGTCTTTCTTCTTGAAGCTGTTGACGACATTTGAAAACCATAGTGTCTTAAATTATCATAAAAATTTTACTTCAGATACATTAAAAATAGAAGGAAAAAACGCGGTTCATTTTCAATGATCTTCTTCATCTTCGCTTTCGGATTTGACTTCTTGACCAGGGGGTGGGATGGCTACGTGGAGGTTCTCGGTATTATGGAGCTTGATCTGATTGTCTGTAGGGACATATTTGTAGCAAACTGTATCTTTTGTTCTAAGTCGCGATTTTGTGACCAACACGGCTTCAGTATTCCTTCTTTCTTTCTTATTTCTTTCAATCATTCTTTCTTCAACCTATTCCGCTTTTTTTCTCTTGACATCACTGACACTTTCGTCGGTAAAGTTTCTCATTTCGAGCATTTTTCTCCACATCAAGTCTGTAGTCATTTTTATTAAATTTATCTTTTAGAGTTACTAAAAGCATGTGGCAGCTTGCGCCACTGGGAGTCAATATCTGTGAGTTTTTGCATGCTACTTGGAAATCGGGTCACTACGACACCTAGTGATGGAATAGTGGCTCTTTCAGCTCCCAGGGCCATCTTGGGATTAACAAACTGAAGGGACTTCAAAAAAGGACCACCGTGAAGGAAGCGCTTGAGCGTCTGTGTCACTGCGGTAATGTAGAAACCTAAACACCTAAACGCTGTGCAGAAAATTTTACTTTGGTCGAAAAATTATAACCATGTTGATTGATAACCATAACCGTCTTAAACTGATAAACCATCTTTGGTGTTCATTTTATTGATGTGAATTTATGAGTTATTCTACATCGTCTTAAATTATGCTACGATTATGCTATCTTAAGGAGGATTATGCTTGGATGCTTTTGGTTCCTAATTATGCTACGTGCAGCATAATTATGCTACATCTGGCAACAGTGAAAAGAATGAATAAACGAATCAATACCTAGTGGCTATATCTATACGGAGCGCCAGCTGCGCGACAGAGTCACATTTTGACGGGAAAGACTTTAATAATATAAATTGAGCGGGCTTTGAAGGAAATTTCTTAGTTTGACAAAAACTTTACAGCTGTTGACGACACCACTGAATTTAATATGACAGGAAGAGGAAAAGGAGGAAAGGGGCTTGGAAAGGAGGCACAAAATGTCATCGCAAAGTTCTTCGTGACAATATCCAGGGTATCACAAAGCCAGCTATCAGAAGACTGGCTCACCGCGGTGGTGTAAAGTGTATATCTTGCCTAATTTACGAGGAAACCAGAGGTGTTCTTAAATTTTTTCTCGAAAAGGTTATTCGTGATGATGTCACCTACACAGAACATGCCAAGAGAAAGACAGTACCTGCAATGGATGTAGTCTACGCTCTGAAGCGTCAAGGTCGTACATTGTATGGCTTTGGTAGTTAATGGTCCCCCTGAACTCCCTACCCAACCCAACGGCCTTTTTAAAGGCCACCAAATCTTTTAGACACTTTCTAGCTCAGGTTTTTGAACCTTTTCTTTGTTGTGTCTTAAAAATGTCGGTAAATACTTTTCTTTTTTCGTCTCAGGTATAATATCTGATTAGAAATATGCAAACACATTTTCCATTCCTTTTTTACTGTATTTAGCTTTTCCTTGCATATTTTTGAATAAAGTTACTTATTCATACCATGGAATTATTCAAAGAAATAATTGTTGCTATTTAACCGCACAAGCCCATCCTTTCATTTTTGAATGAAGATAGTAGGAACAGAGGAAAATTGGTTCCTACTCTTTGCTAAATTGCAACTAGACCTTACAATTTGGACAAAAGTATTGCATTAGTTATTTGCAGTTAATAAACAAGTATGAAAAGCTGGCAAAATTTTCGCTAGCAAATGAATTTCCTTGCAAACTGACTCTGAGAATGAAGCCCAAAACAATGAGTTTCAAACTACAACAAAAGGCATCTGACTGTCTTTAATTAAGAGGTCGGGAAATAAAAGCAAATCGACTTTTAGCTGGTAATCATTTCAATGCTTTTCTTTTGTGCATTTCAATGGTAGGCATTGAGCATATTAGTTTGTTCCAATGCTGCTTATGGTCTTTTAAAATACAAGTCGCCATAAACCTATAAAATGGAGTTTATTGTGATTATATAGTAACAATTTGTTTCCGTTTTTTTTATAAATTTATTTATTTGTGATTCATAATGTTGTTTTTCTTAAGCAAAACTTGAAAATATACTGTAGAAAGGGACATTCTTCCCGTTTAAAACAATTCCTTTATCAGTGGAACGTATATTAAAACTTTCAGATAGCCTGAGATTGAAACAAATAAAAGTGGGTTTATTTGTGATTATATATAAACAATTCGTTATGCGTTTTCAACTTTGGCAAAAATTTTTTGCCATTCGTGTTTTAACCTTTTGCGTTTTTTTATTTTATTTATGATTTCTAATGTTTGTTTTTAAGAAAAACTCAAAAATACAATGTAGAAAGGAACATTTTGCTAGTTTAAAGCAATTCATTTTTTGTGTAAAACGAATATTAAACTTTCAGATATCCTGGGATCGAAACAAATAAAATGTAGTTTGCTTCAACTTTGCGTCCAACCCCCCTGCATCTCAAAAATATTATAACACCATTTTTATCTTTTCAAATATAATGCTGAAATAAAGTAAAATTCATTTTTATTAGAATTCAAATTTGACATACAAGCTTCAAAGTTTCAATATTTTGGGCCCTTTGAGATACAAGACTATAAGTAATAAAAGCCTTTGTTTCGAAAAAAAAATGCATCCGAGTTTTTTTACTCATCCTTGGTAAAAAACTGTCGTGCTAAAGGGATTCAGATAAAAAAAGGAAAAAAAGAAAAGAAATTCAGAGATGTTTTTTTAAAGCCTCCTTATATTCCTCATATCCTCTCTGTACTAACACTAATCGAGACTTCAATTCCAAAGTCTAAAAGGCAGACATTCCTTACTTACTTATTCATATAAATATAATGATTGTAAATGTGTCAAATACTTTTTTTTACGATCAGGCTAATTTGTGATTTCTATTGTTTGATATTAAACAAACTCAAAAATATACTCCAGCAAGGGACACTCCTCAGGTTACAAAAAGTTTAGTTTTAAGTGGTATGTATATTGAACTTTTATATAGGCTGTGATTAAAACAAATAAGAACAATTCATTTCAACTCCCTCCCCCCTCCCTCGGCATCTTGAAACCTTACAACGTAATTCTTGTCTTTTTAAATATAATACTAGAATAAAATGAAATTCATTTTCATTGGAATACGAGTTTGACACTTTCAGAATCAAATTTAGGTGTCGTTTCTTATTGCTTTATCTTCTGTGTTTTTAGTTGGAGTCTCGGAATTAATTTCAGTGTGATTTTGCAAACACACATGCATGTATGTTACATTGTCTGAAAGCACTTGTACTGGATTTCACTAAAAAATAAAAAATAAAAAGTGGACATCGTGGATGTAAATCCCTAGCAAAAAGTTGTTTATTGACTTTGAACACTAGTTTTGACGGATTTCCATTATTCTCTTCCCCTTTGGTGGCAAATTACCATGAATGAAGCAATGAAAAAATGTCTAACTATAGAAAAATGACCTGTCTATCCTTTAGTTTAGGTTTCGTTCCTCAAAAGCTTACCTCCTAATAAAAAATTCGAATAAAACCTCTTCAAACAAACACAAGCACGGCCGAAATTCCTTAGCTGGCGTACAAAAAAAAATGTTAACCCGGGTACGGCGATTTCCAACTTGGAAAATAATCATGTATTCAGTATTTAGTCGCAGTAGTGACAGAAAAAAGTAGAGAGGAGTTGAAAATGTCTGAAATTGTACCTGAAGCGGCACCAGCATCTGCAGAATCCAGAGCATGGTTTCACCAGCCAAGAAGGAAAAGAAAGCAAAAGGTCCAAAACCAGCTAAGGCTGCAAAACCTCAAAGGGGATAAAAAGGCCAAGGCACCAGGAAACCACCCAAAATACACGGAAATCATCACCAAATCTATTGCTGACCTGAAAGAACGCGGAGGACCTAGCCGACAGGCCATTTTCAAATGCATAATGGGCAATTTCCAGGTTGGCAATGCTGCCAAAGTTGTGAATATGTATCTTAAGCAAGCTTTGAAGCGTTGCCTTGCAAATAGAATTGTTATAAATCCCAAAGGCATTGGCGTAACTGGTTCTTTCAAGCTTGCAAGGCCTATCAAGGCCGAAAATTCCAAGGCTGTAAAGCCTGCCAAGCCCACAGCTAAGGAAAGCTTAGTCAAGAAAACAGCCAAACCTACTGCAGTTAAATAGTCAACTTCAGCCAAAAAGGCTACCAAGCCAATGGCTGGTAGCAAAAAACCTCTAAGGGTTTTCAAGAAACCCACTGTTGCCAAAAAAGCAGCAGCAGCAAAGAAATCACCACCCAAGAAGGGGCCGTCAGTCAAGATAGCTCCCGCCAAGAAAGTGGTATATAACAAGTCAATAGCTAAGAAACCAGCTAAAAAGTAATTGCGCAATAAGTTATCCTGCAGTATCAAACAGCCCTTTTCATGGCTATCAAAGCAAATGCTCTAAACTTTCTATTCAGAAAGTTATAATGCTACAAATGTCCGATTTTGACTCTCTACTTTTCCCTTTCAAGTATAATTCAGCTGTTGTTTGAGCCCAAAAATACGTTGCATAACACTTACTTTTGTATTCTAGCGCTATTCCTGTCTAAAAAACAAAAAACCCTTATGAAAGACTAGATTTGAAGACTGGCTCGTAAGGTTCAAGCTTGATATTAAATTGCTCACATTGATATATATACAAATATATCACCACAGCCGAATGGGTAGAGCGGCGCCTTCAAATTGCGGGAGCGGAGGTACCATTCCCGACTAGTCTGAGCGAGGCTGATGAATCATAACTAATAAGATTATATCAATCAAAAATAATAACAGATTAAAAATAACAAAGTGTAAATCGTGAGAGTTGAGGTGTCATTCCAATTAGACTTAGAAATAGTAGTACTATTTTGCAGTAAAACAACACAAATATAAATAGTTTCGCTTAATTTCTTTTTTTCAAATCTTCGACAAAAAAGAAGAGGTTTGATACCAAAATTTTAGACTCTAAAATTGACTGTAGTTGTTGGTATTGTTTTTTTATTTAACCATACAACACATGAATCGCAATCTTCGCAAAATCAAAAAAGAAATGAAATGACTCACTAGGCCTCTGAGCAGAAATTGTTCGCCCAGGTATAGCGGTTCCCGGAATATACGTTAGAATTTACGATACAAAAAGTTTAGACTCTAAAAATGACAGTTGTTGTTGGTATTGTTTTCTTATTTAACAATACAACAAACGAATCGTAATCTTTGCAAAAACAAAAAAGAAGAACCAAAGATTACCTAGAAATGACTCGCTAGGCCCTTGAGCAGAAATTGATCGCATATTCCAATTCCCTTCAAATGTTTTCGGACTCAACTTCATTGTACAGTTCAACTACTTTTGTCTTTCAAAAGCATCAATAACACCAATGTACTTGCTCCTTCAAGAGCGCCGCGAAAACAACTGACTTTAATCAAAGCCTTCTAACGTATTCTATCTTCCATCTTCTAACGTATATTCAGGAAACCGCTCTACCTGGGCGAACAATTTCAGCTCAGAGGCCTAGCGAGTCATTTCTAGGTAATCTGTGGTTCTTATTTTTTGTTTTTTCAAAGACTGCGATTCATGTGTTGTATTATTAAATAAGACAAAAATACCAACAACAACAGTCATTTTTAGAGTCTAAACTTTTTGTATCGTATATTTTAACGTATATTCACGGAACCGCTCTACATTGGCGAACAATATCTGCTCATAGGCCTAGCGAGTCATTTCTAGGTAATCTGTGGTTCTTTTTTTTTGTTTTTGCAAAGATCGCTATTTATGTATTGTATTGTTAAATAAGAAAAAAATACTGACAACAACAGTCATTTTCAGAGTCTAAAAATTTTGTATCGTATATTTTTACGTATATTCAGGGAACTGCTCAAAAATGAAGATATTAGACTATTTTATGATTGCACATGGTAAAGAATGTGATTAAAGGCCCTTTTCATATTTCAAAAGTTTTAGTTTTCGAGCGTAATAGCTACGTATGTTGAAAAAATGAAGATATTAGACTATTTTATGATTGCACATGGTAAAGAATGTGATTAAAGGCTCTTTTCCTATTTCAAAAGTTTTAGTTTTCGAGGGTAATAGCTACGTATGTTGAAAAAATGAAAATATTGACAATTTTATGATTGCACATGGTAAAGAATGTGATTAAAGGCTTTTCCTATGTCAAAAGTTTTAGTTTTCGAGGGTAATAGCTACGTATGTTGAAAAAATGAAGATATTAGACTATTTTATGATTGCAAATGGTAAAGAATGTGATTAAAGGCTCTTTTCCTATGTCAAAAGTTTTAGTGTTCGACGGTAATAGCTACGTATGTTGAAAAAATGAAGATATAAGACTATTTTATGATTGCAAATGGTAAAGAATGTGATTAAAGGCTCTTTTCCTATTTCAAAAGTTTTAGTTTTCGAGAATAATAGCTACGTATGTTGAAAAAATGAAGATATTAGACTATTATATGATTGCACATGGTAAAGAATGTGATTAAAGGCTCTTTTCCTATTTCAAAAGTTTTAGTTTTCGAGGGTAATAGCTACGTATGTTGAAAAACTGAAGATATTAGACTATTTTATGATTGCACATGGTAAAGAATGTGATTAAAGGCTCTTTTCCTATTTCAAAAGTTTTAGTTCTCGAGGGTAATAGCTACGAATGTTGAAAAAATGAAGATATTAGACAATTTTATGATTGCAAATGGTAAAAAATGTGATTAAAGGCTCTTTTCCTATTTCAAAAGTTTTAGTTTTTGAGGGTAATAGCTACGTATGTTGAAAAAATGAAGATATTAGACTATTTTATGATTGCAAATGGTAAAGAATGTGATTAAAGGCTCTTTTCCTATGTCAAAATTTTTAGTTTCCGAGGGTAATAGCTACGTATGTTGAAAAAATGAAGATATTAGACAATTTTACGATTGCACATGGTACAGAATGTGATTAAAGGCTCTTTTCCTATTTGAAAAGTTTTAGTTTTCGAGGGTAAAAGCTATGTCTGTGGAAAAAATGAAGATATTAGACTATTTTATGATTGCAAATGGTAAAGAATGTGATTAAAGGCTCTTTTCCTATTTCAAAAGTTTTAGTTTTCGAGGGTAATAGCTAGGTTTGTGGAAAAAATGAAGATATTAGACTATTTTATGATTGCACATGGTAAAGAATGTGATTAAAGGCTCTTTTTCTATTTCAAAAGTTATAGTTTTCGAGGGTAATAGCTACGTATGTTGAAAAAATGAAGATATTAGACTATTTTATGATTGCAAATGGTAAAGAATGTGATTAAAGGCTCTTTTCCTATTTCAAAAGTTTTAGTTTTCGAGGGTAATAGCTACGTATGTTGAAAAAATAAAGATATTAGACTATTTTATGATTGCACATGGTAAAGAATGTGATTAAAGGCTCTTTTCCTATTTCAAAAGTTTTAGTTTTCGAGGGTAATAGCTACGTATGTTGAAAAAATGAAGATATTAGACAATTTTATGATTGCACATGGTAAAGAATGTGATTAAAGGCTCTTTTCCTATGTCAAAAGTTTTAGTTTTCGAGGGTAATAGCTACGTATGTTGAAAAAATGAAGATATTAGACAAATGATTGCACATGGTAAAGAATGTGATTAAAGGCTCTTTTCCTATTTCAAAAGTTTTAGTTTTCGAGGGTAATAGCTACGTATGTTGAAAAAATGAAGATATTAGACTATTTTATGATTGCAAATGGTAAAGAATGTGATTAAAGGCTCTTTTCCTATTTCAAAAGTTTTAGTTTTCGAGGGTAATAGCCACGTATGTTGAAAAAATGAAGATATTAGACAATTTTATGATTGCACATGGTAAAGAATGTGATTAAAGGCTCTTTTCCTATGTCAAAAGTTTTAGTTTTCGAGGGTAAATAGCTACGTATGTTGAAAAAATGAAGATATTAGACTATTTTATGATTGCAAATGGTAAAGAATGTGATTAAAGGCTCTTTTCCTATTTCAAAAGTTTTAGTTTTCGAGGGTAATAGCCACGTATGTTGAAAAAATGAAGATATTAGACTATTTTATGATTGCAAATGGTAAAGAATGTGATTAAAGGCTCTTTTCCTATGTCAAAAGTTTTAGTTTTCGAGGGTAATAGCTACGTATGTTGAAAAAATGAAGATATTAGACTATTTTATGATTGCACATGGTAAAGAATGTGATTAAAGGCTCTTTTCCTATTTCAAAAGTTTTAGTTTTCGAGGGTAATAGCTACGTATGTTGAAAAAATGTAGATATTAGACAATTTCATGATTGCACATGGTAAAGAATGTGATTAAGGGCTCTTTTCCTATTTCAAAAGTTTTAGTTTTCGAGGGTAATAGCTACGTATGTTGAAAAAATGAAGATATTAGACAATTTTATGATTGCACATGGTAAAGAATGTGATTAAAGGCTCTTTTCCTATGACAAAAGTTTTAGTTTTCGAGAATAATAGCTACGTATGTTGAAAAAATGAAGATATTAGACTATTTTATGATTGCACATGGTAAAGAATGTGATTATAAGGCTCTTTTCCTATTTCAAAAGTTTTAGTTTTCGAGGGTAATAGCTACGTATGTTGAAAAAATGAAGATATTAGACTATTTTATGATTGAAAATGGTAAAGAATGTGATTAAAGGCTCTTTTCCTATGTCAAAAGTTTTAGTTTTCGAGGGTAATAGCTACGTATGTTGAAAAAATGAAGATATTAGACTATTTTATGATTGCACATGGTAAAGAATGTGATTAAAGGCTCTTTTCCTATTTCAAAAGTTTTAGTTTTCAAGGGTAATAGCTACGTATGTTGAAAAAATGAAGATATTAGACTATTTTATGATTGCAAATGGTAAAGAATGTGATTAAAGGCTCTTTTCCTATTTCAAAAGTTTTAGTTTTCGAGGGTAATAGCTACGTATGTTGAAAAAATGAAGATATTAGACTATTTTATGATTGCACATGGTAAAGAATGTGATTAAAGGCTCTTTTCCTATTTCAAAAGTTTTAGTTTTCGAGGGTAATAGCTACGTATGTTGAAAAAATGAAGATATTAGACTATTTTATGATTGCAAATGGTAAAGAATGTGATTAAAGGCTCTTTTCCTATTTCAAAAGTTTTAGTTTTCGAGGGTAATAGCTATGTCTTTTGAAAAAATGAAGATATTAGACTATTTTATGATTGCACATGGTAAAGAATGTGATTAAAGGCTCTTTTCCTATTTCAAAAGTTTTAGTTTTCGAGGGTAATAGCTACGTATGTTGAAAAAATGAAGATATTAGACTATTTTATGATTGCAAATGGTAAAGAATGTGATTAAAGGCACTTTTCCTATGTCAAAAGTTTTAGTTTCCGAGGGTAATAGCTGAGTATGTTGAAAAAATTAAGATATTAGACTATTTTATGATTGCAAATGGTAAAGAATGTGACTAAAGGCTATTTTCCTATGTCAAAAGTTTTAGTTTTCGAGGGTAATAGCTACGTATGTTGAAAAAAATGAAGATATTAGACTATTTTAAGATTGCACATGGTAAAGAATGTGATTAAAGGTTCTTTTCCAATTTCAAAAGTTTTAGTTTTCGACGGTAAGAGCTTTGTCTGTGGAAAAAATGAAGATATTAGACTATTTTATGATTGCACATGGTAAAGAATGTGATTAAAGGCTCTTTTCCTATGTCAAAAGTTTTAGTTTTCGAGGGTAATAGCTACGTATTTTGAAAAAATGAAGATATTAGACTATTTTATGATTGCAAATGGTAAAGAATGTGATTAAAGGCTCTTTTCCTATTTCAAAAGTTTTAGTTTTCGAGGGTAATAGCTACGTATGTTGAAAAAAATGAAGATATTAGACTATTTTATGATTGCAAATGGTAAAGAATGTGATTAAAGGCTCTTTTCCTATTTCAAAAGTTTTAGTTTTCGAGGGTAATAGCTTTGTCTGTGGAAAAAATGAAGATATTAGACAATTTTATGATTGCACATGGTAAAGAATGTGATTAAAGGCTCTTTTCCTATTTCAAAAGTTTTAGTTTTCGAGGGTAATAGCTACGTATGTTGAAAAAATGAAGATATTAGACTATTTTATGATTGCAAATGGTAAAGAATGTGATTAAAGGCTCTTTTCCTATGTCAAAAATTTTAGTTTTCGAGGGTAATAGCTACGTATGTTGAAAAAATGAAGATATTAGACTATTTTATGATTGCAAATGGTAAAGAATGTGATTTAAGGCTCTTTTCCTATGTCAAAAGTTTTAGTTTTCGAGGGTAATAGCTAGGTATGTTGAAAAATGAAGATATTAGACAATTTTATGATTGCACATGGTAAAGAATGTGATTAAAGGCTCTTTTCCTATTTCAAAAGTTTTAGTTTTCGAGGGTAATAGCTACGTATGTTGAAAAAATGAAGATATTAGACTATTTTATGATTGCAAATGGTAAAGAATGTGATTAAAGGCTCTTTTCCTATTTCAAAAGTTTTAGTTTTCGAGGGTAATAGCTTTGTCTGTGGAAAAAATGAAGATATTAGACAATTTTATGATTGCACATGGTAAAGAATGTGATTAAAGGCTCTTTTCCTATTTCAAAAGTTTTAGTTTTCGAGGGTAATAGCTACGTATGTTGAAAAAATGAAGATATTAGACTATTTTATGATTGCAAATGGTAAAGAATGTGATTAAAGGCTCTTTTCCTATTTCAAAAGTTTTAGTTTTCGAGGGTAATAGCTTTTTCTGTGGAAAAAATGAAGATATTAGACAATTTTATGATTGCACATGGTAAAGAATGTGATTAAAGGCTCTTTTCCTATGTCAAAAGTTTTAGTTTTCGAGGGTAAATAGCTACGTATGTTGAAAAAATTAAGATATTAGACTATTTTATGATTGCAAATGGTAAAGAATGTGATTAAAGGCTCTTTTCCTATTTCAAAAGTTTTAGTTTTCGAGGGTAATAGCCACGTATGTTGAAAAAATGAAGATATTAGACTATTTTATGATTGCAAATGGTAAAGAATGTGATTAAAGGCTCTTTTCCTATGTCAAAAGTTTTAGTTTTCGAGGGTAATAGCTACGTATGTTGAAAAAATGAAGATATTAGACTATTTTATGATTGCACATGGTAAAGAATGTGATTAAAGGCTCTTTTCCTATTTCAAAAGTTTTAGTTTTCGAGGGTAATAGCTACGTATGTTTAAAAAATGTAGATATTAGACTATTTTATGATTGCAAATGGTAAAGAATGTGATTAAAGGCTCTTTTCCTATTTCAAAAGTTTTAGTTTTCGAGGGTAATAGCTACGTATGTTGAAAAAATGAAGATATTAGACTATTTTATGATTGCAAATGGTAAAGAATGTGATTAAAGGCTCTTTTCCTATTTCAAAAGTTTTAGTTTTCAAGGGTAATAGCTACGTATGTTGAAAAAATGAAGATATTAGACTATTTTATGATTGCAAATGGTAAAGAATGTGATTAAAGGCTCTTTTCCTATTTCAAAAGTTTTAGTTTTCAAGGGTAATAGCTTTGTCTGTGGAAAAAATGAAGATATTAGACAATTTTATGATTGCACATGGTAAAGAATGTGATTAAAGGCTCTTTTCCTATTTCAAAAGTTTTAGTTTTCGAGGGTAATAGCTACGTATGTTGAAAAAATGAAGATATTAGACTATTTTATGATTGCAAATGGTAAAGAATGTGATTAAAGGCTCTTTTCCTATTTCAAAAGTTTTAGTTTTTGAGGGTAATAGCTTTGTCTGTGGAAAAAATGAAGATATTAGACAATTTTATGATTGCACATGGTAAAGAATGTGATTAAAGGCTCTTTTCCTATTTCAAAAGTTTTAGTTTTCGAGGGTAATAGCTACGTATGTTGAAAAAATGAAAATATTAGACTATTTATGATTGCAAATGGTAAAGAATGTGATTAAAGGCTCTTTTCCTATTTCAAAAGTTTTAGTTTTCGAGGGTAATAGCTACGTATGTTGAAAAAATGAAGATATTAGACTATTTTATGATTGCACATGGTAAAGAATGTGATTAAAGGCTCTTTTCCTATTTCAAAAGTTTTAGTTTTCAAGGGTAATAGCTACGTATGTTGAAAAAATGAAGATATTAGACTATTTGATGATTGCAAATGGTAAAGAATGTGATTAAAGGCTCTTTTCCTATTTCAAAAGTTTTAGTTTTCGAGGGTAATAGCTACGTATGTTGAAAAAATGAAGTTATTAGACTATTTTATGATTGCACATGGTAAAGAATGTGATTAAAGGCTCTTTTCCTATTTCAAAAGCTTTAGTTTTCGAGGGTAATAGCTTTGTCTGTGGAAAAAATGAAGATATTAGACTATTTTATGATTGCAAATGGTAAAGAATGTGATTAAAGGCTCTTTTCCTATGTCAAAAGTTTTAGTTTTCGAGGGTAAATAGCTACGTATGTTGAAAAAATTAAGATATTAGACTATTTTATGATTGCAAATGGTAAAGAATGTGATTAAAGGCTCTTTTCCTATTTCAAAAGTTTTAGTTGTCGAGGGTAATAGCTACGTATCTTGAACAAATGAAGATATTAGACTATTTTATGATTGCAATGGTAAAGAATGTGATTAAAGGCTCTTTTCCTATGTCAAAAGTTTTAGTTTTCGAGGGTAATAGCTACGTATGTTGAAAAAATGAAGATATTAGACAATTTTATGATTGCACATGGTAAAGAATGTGATTAAAGGCTCTTTTCCTATTTCAAAAGTTTTAGTTTTCGAGGGTAATAGCTACGTATTTTGAAAAAAATGAAGATATTAGACTATTTTATGATTGCAAATGGTAAAGAATGTGATTAAAGGCTCTTTTCCTATGTCAAAAGTTTTAGTTTTCGAGGGTAATAGCTACGTATGTTGAAAAAATGAAGATATTAGACTATTTTATGATTGCAAATGGTAAAGAATGTGATTAAAGGCTCTTTTCCTATTTCAAAAGTTTTAATTTTCGAGGGTAATAGCTACGTATGTTGAAGAAATGAAGATATTAGACTATTTTATGATTGCAAATGGTAAAGAATGTGATTAAAGGCTCTTTTCCTATGTCAAAAGTTTTAGTTTTCGAGGGTAATAGCTACGTATGTTGAAAAAATGAAGATATTAGACTATTTTATGATTGCACATGGTAAAGAATGTGATTAAAGGCTCTTTTCCTATGTCAAAAGTTTAGTTTTTGAGGGTAATAGCTACGTATGTTGAAAAATTGAAGATATTAGACTATTTTATGATTGCAAATGGTAAAGAATGTGATTAAAGGCTCTTTTCCTATGTCAAAAGTTTTAGTTTTCGAGGGTAATAGCTACGTATGTTGAAAAAATGAAGATATTAGACTATTTTATGATTGCACATGGTAAAGAATGTGATTAAAGGCTCTTTTCCTATTTCAAAAGTTTTAGTTTTCGAGGGTAATAGCTACGTATGTTGAAGAAATGAAGATATTAGACTATTTTATGATTGCAATGGTAAAGAATTTGATTAAAGGCTCTTTTCCTATGTCAAAAGTTTTAGTTTTCGAGGGTAATAGCTACGTATGTTGAAAAAATGAAGATATTAGACTATTTTATGATTGCACATGGTAAAGAACGTGATTAAAGGCTCTTTTCTTATTTCAAAAGTTTTAATTTTCGAGGGTAATAGCTACGTATGTTGAAAAAATGAAGATATTAGACTATTTTATGATTGCACATGGTAAAGAATGTGATTAAAGGCTCTTTTCCTATTTCAAAAGTTTTAGTTTTCGAGGGTAATAGATACGTATGTTGAAAAAATGAAGA
>NC_088877.1:40617578-40704078 GCF_032884065.1 Artemia franciscana | reverse complement strand
TGTCTGGGCATAATTCCGGGAACAATTGACGGTATTACGTCAGGATATATGAAGCATGATGTTGGGGAGGTGAACTAAATCAAATGACACTTAAAGTGTTGAGACAAGGGTAATTATTATCCAGGTAAGCATAGTAATTTGAATTTTTTCAGGGGATGGCGAGGAAGATATTTAACTAGATGAAAGAGATTATATGCATCCAGATTGTCAAAAGCGCATTAATGCAATATCTCAGAAATTGTTAAAGGTATTAAGTTAACGCTTTATGGGCGTGTTGAATGGGCTGATGAATTCAACACTGTGGCATCCAAGTTGTCAAAAAACCGTCAAAATATATCAGCAACGGCTAAGTGTATTTTCTGAATGATAATGTTTTTCTCTTTTTTGTCGTTGATTTTACGACAAATAAAATGCCTTGCTCAAGATTATTCATCAAATAGTTTGTGGTAATGAACTGTGAGTATGAAGCAAATCAGGCCAACAGTTTTAAATGGGGTGGTACTCAAAGTCTTGTTATTGTGAATGTTTTATTTCTTTGTGTTGGTATGCAAGGTGTTGATGCTAACTATTTTAGTAGAAGTGAAAACTGTTTGATCATTTTTCTCTCAACTTACGACGGCAAGTCTATATAGTGTCTGAATAATCTCATTTTTGATAATATTTGTAAATGTTAATATTAATAATAATATTTATGAACGTTTTATTTAAATTAGTTAACAGGGTTATTATTTAAATAAGCTAATCTTAATGAATAAGAACTTAAATAAGCTAATAAGAATTTTAATATTTGTTAAAAATATATAAAAATAAGAATTTGAATAAACTGAAGATTAATTTAGTAAACTAATAGGCGCCTGTTCAAATCTTTGCGCAAGTTTGTTGGGCTCTTCAATCTGTTCAAATTTAGATTTCAAGTATGTGCTTTTGCTCTACTTAATGTAAAGTGAAATTTTGTGCATACTGGGCTTCTTAAAGCATTTTTTACCAAAAGAAGGGGAACAAATAGCTGCAAAAGCACGCATATTTACGCATTCTCTATTGGATACCCCTCTCCCCTCTCTGTGTATGGATGAATAAGTGTATCTGATTAAATTTACATTACCTGATCGATAAAACCACTTCTGATGTGAAAGGGAAGCTTGTTTTAGCTCTTTTATGGATGCATTTGCCTCTTCCATTTCTATGTTTGTAACCTTGTAGTTTTGGGGAGGTGGTTTTCGATTTTTTTATTTAATAATAACAATTAAATTGACATCATAATAACATAATTGACATTACTATAAGATTTGTGATTATGTGCTTAAAATTCAAGTTTGTCCCAATTCTAAAAATTTGTCCCAATTCTAAAAATTTGTCCCAATTCTAAAAATTTGTCCCTATTTCTGTATGTAATCTTTCTTCTTCTTTTTAAGTTCATTGGGAATAGGATCTTGGAAAGGACAGAGAGAGTGCCCAACGCAAGCTTAAATTTTTCAGGTTGGTCTTTCATGGTTTAATTAAAGAGTAAAGGAAAGCAATATGCACTGTTTGTTCTTTTCCTTTTATATATATTTATTTATATATATAGATTTTGATTAGAATTTAAAAAATAAGAGTACCAACTTTTGCTTAAACCCAAACAAATTCTTCTTTGAATTAAATTTTAATCCTTTGTCTCTTGATTAGAACATAAGAAATAGGATTAATCACGTTTGTTTAGGCCCAATTATTTTTTTTGTGTAACCTAATCTTTTAATCAAGCATATTTCACTTAAAACGATCTTTTACTTAACCTTCTCACACGGTACCCAAAGGAATACTGAGGGTTTCGAGAAGAATCAATATAACAATATTATTCATATTTTTGGTAAGAATGTAAAGCACAATGTGGTTTAAGGTGGTTGCGTTAAGCATTAATGATTTGTAAATCATAATTGTTAATAATTATAATAATAATATGCACTCTGCGTCCTAAGAGGGAAAATTTTTTGTTGAAAAAAAATCATAATCATGTACTAATTAGGTGTCGCTCTATAATCGATAGTCTACTTTGTCAAATTTTGGCACATTTAACGCTCTAGGTATTTAAAAAAAAAATTTGAAAGAAAAATTAAAGTCTTATTAAATTTGTGAAAAGTAGAAATAATTTCCGATAATAATACAAATTTAAAACAAAGATAAACTATTATTAGTGAATAAATAGAGCCTGAATAACCAAAAATTAAAATCAATAATTCGACAAAACACATAGATAACAGATACTGCTATTATAAAAAAAAGTCCTATAACAAGCAGGAATTATGTGGAATGACAAGGAAAGTTGATATACAAATAGACCAGAACCATTCTGAAAATTTTCCGCCATAATTACTACGTAATTAGGTGCTTTTTATTTTTTTTATCCTCTTAGTATTGTCATTAATTCATCCTCACAAAATAAACACTCATTAACATCCGAATAGTCGTAAATTATTTTGTCAGTTTCATAAATGACCTCCGTTCGAAATCTTTCTAACTTGTATTTTAATGCTTCCCACTTTCCTTAAATTTCTCTTATTTTCATATGATATATCACTCAAGTAATTCATGTACAAGTCCCTCCTTTCTATTAAATATAAAACATTTTCATGAATATTCTTAGCTGTGTTTTGAACTGTCTTCCCAAAGATTAAGGCCAGGTGTTGCCCTTACCAACATCATAGCTTCCTAGAAAGAAGTTACCCATCCTAAGTTTTTTCTTCAGGTTAATCCTACACAACTAGAGTGTTACTTTACTTTGGACATCGATAGCAGCGTTTTGTATACCATAATATATAGTATTGATCTTGTCGGTGTTCGGTTCGCAATAACATTATATGGTTAGCTGGATTACCGTCATGTCAATTACATGGTAATTTATGGGCCATTTTATAATCAAGTACTGTATTTGTTGTAATACCTACGAAATTGCAGCAGTCTTTAAGCATTAGAGTTTTCTTTGCCTTCGAAAGATTTACGTATGCTAGGATACTTTTCTGTTTGCTAGGATAACCACCATTACTGTTTTCTTTTTACTAATTACTGTTTCTCGTTACTGTTTTCTTTTAAGACAAATTTATCAATGCTAGGATACCATCTGTTCTTAATCTTATCAACCTGGGTGGTAAAATCTTCCATTAAAAAAATTCCATTACCATATTTTCGCTTTAGACCCCGATTCTTTGTTTTTGCAGTTGTAGGCAAAAGGCATTTCAGCCATTACTATCTCCATTGCTTCGATTTACAGGGGTGCAGACTGCTACGACTAGTACCTTGAAGTTTTTAGTTAGAAATTGAGCAAAAAAAAATTCTATTAGTATGAGTTTCCTTGTGTAAACATGACTTAGCAGCTCCCTTATTCAAAATACGCCCTACTCCATGCGTTTTCATCCTACTCTTCCTGATTTTGTAAATAAATTTTGTATCCCGTAATTTCATTTTTCCTAACCCTGGGATATGCGTTTCTGAAATTCCTATCAAGTCCAATTTGAAGTGTCTGAATTTGTCTGTCAAAATGTCTGATTACCTCAGTAAATCAGAATATATCTAAGGTAGATCAGAATATATTTTACGAGCTTCAGCCCTTTTGTTACCTATTAAACTAGATTATAAAAAAACATTCCGGAAGCAGGACGAGATTTAGGCCATAGGGTGAGGCGTGCTTAATTAGGCGAGTACCATTCAAGGCAGTGACCTTATGAAGTATATCCAAGGGCTCCAAGTTGGGTAATCCTGTGTATAAAATGCATGCTATTCATTGATAATCAACTGTCAATATGGTTTTAAGTCAATATGGGCAACTGACAGTAAGTAAAGAGTCTTTACAGATCAGTAAGTGAATCACCTTTACAAATCAAATTCTTAAAATCTTCAAGCATCATTATAAGCTAAATTCTTATAAATGAAATTTATTTATACATTTTTTACAAAAGCTCATGATTTTTACTAAGCTAACAAGAAGTTATTAGGATGATCGTATAGGTTGAAACAAATTTGTCTAGAAAAGGCTGATAGATCTGTCTGAGTTCCACCACTAGTTTTGGCAATCTTGAGAATCAAGAAAGTTTTTTTTAGATGTTTTTCTACCATGTTAGTCCAGAAAACTATTTATCCAATTTAAAAACGCATTAAATTTTTCTTTTCTCACTTTTGAAGTGCCATATAGTGACTTTTTTGTTTCTTCATAATTTCTATTACCAGAATGGATATGTGAGGGATTTAATGTCAATTCATCACTCAAACATGAAGATGTTCCTTTGCTGGATTCTCCTGACGTATCTGTACAGTTTAATCATAATTTACATTATAATTACAATTACATTAAATCTAACTAATGTCTAAATGTTTTTTTTGTTTTACTTTTATGGTTTTTTTCTCATTTTTAAGGCGCAATGTAATGATTATTTTTTGTTTTTCATAGTTTCTAATACCAGAAGGGTTATTTTTGTCAGGGTTTTAACATTATTTTATTGTCAATTTTCTTTAGAAGTTGAAGAAACATTCTCAGATTTCCGTGAAGATGTTTTCGGAAAGAAATATCTTTCTTTATCACCCAAACATGAATACGTTTCTTTGGTGGTTCCTCCTGGCGTATCTGAACAGCTTAATCGTAATCTTAAGCCTTCTGAGATTGAATCAAATATTTGTGAGAATGAAAATGAGTTTTCTGACAATATTTTTTTCTTATTATTCAGTCCAGAATCCATTTGAATAGCCTCGAAAATGTACTAGAAAATGGTAAAGATTTCTTATGTCCACTCTAAATTTATACCGTGAGGATACCATGTTGAATATTGTCGTGGCATTGTGATGCACCAATTGCATCAAAACGGAAACTTTTTTTTCGCTTCACTCCATCTTAATTCTATTATTCATTAAAATGGTGATTTTCTATGATTATTATTTTAATTGTTATTAGATTACTAAGATATTTTTGGTCTTATAAATTCTCTCCTTAAGTGCCGCACTGAATCGTAGAGGGAAAAATGCAAAAAATTGTCCTTTTTACACTGAAAGCAGAACAGAACATTTGACTGCCCATTTTACGTGCATTGATTGAGTCAAGTTTTTTAATGATCATTGGGGCTGTACCACTCTTTTTTAATGAACAGATATAGAACAGTAAGAACATATTGAAACTAAGGAAGAAAATATATCTTTCAAATTAGAAGAATTTTTGTTTTGAGAATTTGTCAATAGCGAGCTAAATGGGTCAATGCGACAAAATAAAATTGCCTAATTGGTCTTTTAAAAGTTAATATAAATTGTTTTTCCACGAAACAATATTTTCAAAGAAAAGTAAAGAGCTAAACTAAGCCAAAAATGAGCAGAAGTAAAGTCAATAACATTCCAAACATAAAACTGCCACAAATCACCATCAATAAATAAATAAAACTAAAAATGAACCCAATTTACTATAGCCTAAATAACGTAGTCAAACTCAAAGAGAGTAAAAATTAACAGTTGTAGGGCCAACAACCCCTATACCTTCAGAAGAACAGAACATAACATGCACTTTACTAAACAAAAAAGCAAATGACCTTGAACAATCGGTTTAATGTATCAGTTTCGAGTTGTATTTATTTATTGATGGTGATTTGTGGTACTTTCACACTTGAAATTTTATTTGACTTTATTTCTGCTTATTTCTGGCTTAACTGAGCTGTTTACTTTTCTTAAAAAACTTATTTTGAGGAAAAGTTTTTAAAATTGATTTTTGTAGTTTTCATGGTAAAAAATGATATTTTATATCTTTTCGGTTTTCTTTTTACATAAGAATCCATGTTTGGCTTGCTATCTGTATGTCAGAGAAGCTTTTTGAACAATTTCTAGTCCTGACACAAATATTATTGTTTAATTTAAATTTACAGCTCTTCAAGTTGACCTGAAAAACTAAACTTAATATTATTCCTAAAAAAATATCTATGTTCTTTAACAACATGGATACGGTTACACTCTTTTGATTTATTTAAACTCTAAGAGCAGAAGTAGTAATAGTAATTTCATCTTGATACCTTTAGCGTCATTTGTTACAGTAACTGTAGTAGGGGTAATAATAGTATACACATAGTGCCTTCTGGCTATGAGGTTTTATGTACCTTTTTATTTACCTTTTTAAGAGTTATCAAAAGTGATTGGTGGGTATATACCCTCACCCTATCCTCTTTTGCCCAAATGTATTCGATCGAGATTTTGAGATAACCATTTTGTTTAAAATAGTCCAAAGTTCGGATGACCGGAGAGCTGGTTGGATGGTAATTTAGCAATGACAGGCTTCTTTGTTTGTATGATGTTGAACCTTTTGCTGCAGCATATTGCGAAAGATAGGGACTCAATCATTCAAATTGCTGCAAAGTCTTTTGAAAAAGATGCAATTAAGATAAATTTTGAAAAGCGAAGAAGTTCGCACCCTGCTATATCTTTCCTATCAGATATTTACGATTTAACTACTGGCTTAGTGCAACGCGACGAACCTCCACTGCTTTTTGTCATTATACTTAGATATGCTATCGTTTCCAAATGATGAGCCTACAATTGTGGCCTCACACTTAAGCGAGTGTGTCCGTATGCTAAGTTTCTTGGTGGAAAAGCAAGAAACCTGCTCACAGGTTCTAGTTTAAACTGTCTGACCATCAGCGTCCCAACGTCAACCACCCACCGTTCCTGCCGTGCTAACGAACATTCCTGCAAGTATTAACGTGCATAACCCGAAGAACCAGCGTTTATTTATGCAGAAAATTGACTGCGCAAAAATGTAAAGCACATAATTAGTCGAAAAAATGGACTGGTTGTTCATTTGATTGATGAAAAGTCGGCCACTACAGCCATCCCGCCCATGTTAAAAGTTCCTACTACAGTTATTAAAACTGAACATACTGGTACTACCAAGATGGATCCCGATTATGATGTCTCCCAGATTCCAGGGTTCGTTAGCAGCGTTTTAAGTGTGAAAAGGTATGGAAGTTCTAGAATAATGCAGCTGAACTTTAAAACTAAAGAAGAGCTTGATGTCGCAATCAAGATTGAATATTTCCTATTCCGAGTGACTCTGCCAATTGGAAAGCCTAAGCAGTGCCTAAATTGCCAACGATTAGGGCATTTTGTAAGGGACTGTAAGAGCCCTGTTAAATACAAAAACTGTAGAGGAGATCACACTAACAAGGACCTAGCATGTTCATCTCAGATTGTTAAATGCGTTAATTATGGAGGATATCATAGTAGCAATAGCTAGGTTTTTCCGGAGCTTAAGAAGCACCTCCCTATTGAAAAGGCCTCGTGAAGATTGAACTCAACTGCCCGTGTTTAATTTTCAAGTGATGACGACCTCTATTTCAACCGTGTCGTTATTTTATCAAAATGTCAATGGTGCTTGTGACAAGCTTCTAACTCTCGAAATGCTCTTTAGTAGTTACGAAATTGTGTGCATCACTGAACACCTTCTGAGTGATTATAATGTCTCACAGCTAGAACTCGCTAAACTGACATCTGGTCGTCCTTCCAGCGGCCTAGTAATTGCAGTGAATAAGAAGTTTCTTGCTCTCTTTCTGAATCTTCCGATGTTTCAGTTGATTTTGGTTCTTTTGTTTTAATGCGTGTGTATATGCCAACGAACTACCTATGTGAGTCCTCTTATCGTGAATTTGCCAGAGCTTGTACTTCACTTTCAAAATCCATTCTTAGGGTTCAAAATCCATTCATTCATAGGGTTCGGTCAGCAAATCAGTCAATATTTATTTGCAGTGGTTTTAACATGGATCTGAAAAATGAGAATGCGCCATTAACTCAAATATTACTTTCTTCCCTTCCTAGTGTTTTTTTACGCCAAAATCGAAGCCGTTTTCTTATGTGGACAACTCGGGGTTTACTTCCGATTTGGATTTCGTTCTAACAGACACCCAACAGATGCAGGATACCATGGTTGACGTTTCAAGCGACATCCTAAGAAGCGATCACTTAAGTTTGCAGTTTTGACTTACCTATTCTCTGTCTCTTCATGTACAAAAGCCTAAATGGTTTTCTAAACCTTGCTGGAATCGTCTCGATCTCTCTCTGTATCATAGAACATTAGAACCTATGCTGTCGAAATTCAGGATTCCATTTCAGCTGTTATATACGTCTATAAATGGGAAATCTCGCGATTCGGATTTTTACTTGGCGGAATTGGTTCATTCGGTAAAGGTTGCTGCTTCAGTCTCTTTTCCTTTAACCAAAGTTCGAGTTGGGATACGTAAAATAGGGTAGAGTGAAGGCGGTGAACTTCAGAATGTTAACATCGACATAAGTTCTGGTTTCGGATTTGGGCTGAGTGCGGTTATCCAACGTGAGGCTGTTTATTTCAAATCGTCAAATGTACAAACCGTCTATATAGAAATACTCTATGGCAGTGGAAACGGCGTCAAATCTGCAGTCTTTCGCGGAATATCAAAAATAACCCCAGCTATTATAGGGTCACGTGTCAAAATTTACCTCAACTTCTTCATCTGAGGACAATTTGATTGACTTAGATTCTTGGGAAAGTCATTTTTCCTCATTATTTTCTGACGATCCACCTCCTCTTGACACAACATTTAGATTTGTACTTTTGTGCCATTTTGCAACGCTAGACCATGCTAAAAACTATATTATTATCACGCCAGCTCTATTCAGGCACATATTCGCCGTCTCAAACCAGGTAAAGCACCGAATTCAGACGACCTGCAATCCGAACATCTTATGTACGGGACAGTAAAACTGTTTGAACATCATACTATTTTATTTCAGGCTTTTATCGCCCAGCAGCATATTCCTGACGCGGTTTGCGAAGGTCTAGTAACGTGCATTTTTAAGAAAAATAAATACCCGAAATCCTGTGACGCATGTAGACTGGTTACTGTATGTTTGACCATTGTCAAGCCTCTATAATGAAATCAGCACGAAAGCTTGTCTTTAATGAAATCAGCACGAAATTCGATCATGGTGACATTTGGTTTTCGTAAAGGTCTTGGCGTGCAGGACGCCCATGCAACTCTTCTAGCGATTCTTGAAAGGCATAAAAAGGCAAAAAGTAGCCTCTTAGTTTGTGCCATTGACATTACAAGGCTTTTGACTCCATTCTTCACTCCCAGGCAATTTTGTCTCTCTTTAGAAGTGGAGTTAATCCATTTGTTTACACCTGCCTGTGGCAGTGGTATCAGAACTCCTCAATCCGGATTTGTTGACAGTGTACTGTCAGTAATCGTGTTCGTGTGCGCCGTGGTGTTAAGCAAGGTTCTGTTCTTAGTCCGGCAATATTCAATTATTATATTAGAGAAGTTACTCGACAGATTCCACCATACTTAATTAAGCCATATATTGACGAAAGTCACTTGCCTTATGCCGATGAAGTTCTTCTCTTGCCTGACAATCTTGGAGCACTCCAAAACGCTGTTGATGTTGTTTGCTCCAGACAGAAAGAAATCGGTCTTTCAGTTGCTACTTCCAAAACAGAGTTTCTTGTATTTGGACTGGAGATTGTCTCCAATGATACAGTCCAAGTTGGTCCCGCCACAATCTCATCTTTCAGTTCATTTAGGTATTTAGGTCTCCCATTTGGAACTTTAAATAGATCCACTAGGCTTATAATTGTTTCCCTAAAAGAAAAACTTAGAAAATCTAATGGTCTTCTCGCCAAGGTTAAGGGCCAGTTTGATAAGAGAACCTTTGGTCGGCTATATAATGCGTTTTTTAAACCACATGTGCTGTTTTTGACACCTGTTTGGAAATTTCTCTCTGCATCTGAAAAAAAAATAAAATCCGATCGCCGTGCTTTAGGTTCTGCAAGTATTTTCTTAGTATCCCCATCTGAACTTACATTTCACGACGGTACGGTGTTTTTGAGATTTGTCTAAAAATGGATGAACTGTCACGTAGATTTCCTGACCGCTGCAACGGAATTATTAATTTTTCACTTATGGAAAACTTATGAAGTTTAATTCATGTACATGAAGTACATGAAGAAAACTTATGATATTTAATCCATGTAGAGCATGAAGAAGACAATGGATAAAGGGTTGATTCATTTATATTTATGTAATGTGCAGAAGAGAGCGGGAGTAAGTTTGAAGAGCCGTATAGGTACCGACGGCTCTTCAGACTTATAGGGTTTAAACTGCTGGGGGCAGGCAGCTCAAGTACCCGAACTTCTCTCAACACTTCATTAGAATTACGTAATTTCATAAGGATTGGAGGATATTTTATTTTCAATAAAAAGTTGTTTTAAAGTGTTTGAAGTTTTCAAGAATTGTGCGTGTTCTTTTTTTCTGTGCCATTTTTAATTTTATTTTTATTTTCTTATACTACTCTTTAGTGCATTTATGTTGTATGCAGAGGGTAACAATACATTACTGTTACCCTCATTATTATGTTACCATAATACAGAGGGTTACGTTATCATTATACGGAAAATGTGGAATTACATTCTTCAGAGGGGATTGAAAGCTGTAGTTCCCTTTTTAAGAGTCAAAATTGACCCGATGGTAACTAGGCCCCGCCACTTACCCCAAGGACATAAGGCTCCAATTTTTCCCAGAGGGAAAAATATTTTAATATGAAAGGGACGGTCGTATAAACTTCGGAGGGGGCTCTTTTGATTGGAAATTGGAAGCTTTTTTGCCCTTTTTAGGAGTCGAAAGTGATCTGAGGGCAAAAAGCCCCTACGCTCTTTTTTCCCCAAATACCTCCGAAAAAATTTTAACCTTAGTTCAAGTATTTGATAATAAAAACTCTTGGGTGGTCACAACCCTTGAGGGCCCATGTGCAGGCGTTGTAAGTTATACCCTGGGAGCATATATGGTTTTTATATAGGGGCTGCTCGCATAAATTCTAGAAGGGGTTCATTTGATTGGACATTGAAAGTTTTAGTTCACTTTTTAAGAGTCAAAAGAAATTGGAGTTCATTTTTTTCTCCCATTTTATGGAAATAGTTCAAACATCAGATAACAAAACTGCAAGGTCGACATAACGCCCCAGTGGCAAGTGTGATAAGTTAAGCCCCGGGGGCATATAAAGTTTTCATGTACGGGTGGTCGTATAAAGTTCAGTCTTAGCTCATTCGGTCGGAAATTGAAATTTCTAGTTACCTTTTTAAGAGTCAAAAGTGATGGGAGGGCATCTACCTCCCCCACCCTACACCCTCTTTCAAATGGATGTGATGTATTTTAGATTGCCATTTTCTTTGAATTAGTCCAACGATCAAATAACAAAATCTTCGGGATCAAGATATTCCCTCCCCCTTAGAGTGTGGGGTATCTAAGGGATATACCTTGTGCCCATGTGCCCAGTGGTTTTATAAGTTCTTATGGAAGAGGTGGCCTTAAAGACTTCGGAGGAGACTCAAATGATTTTAAATTCAAAGTTCTAGTTCCCATTTTAAGAGTTGAAAGTGATCTGATGGCAACTAGCCCCCCCCCCTTCCCACCAACCGTTGTTTCCCCAAATACGTCCGATTGAATTTTTATTAGCCATTTTATTCAGAATTGATCAAAAAAAACTCCTTAGATAAAACAGCCCCCCAAGAACCCGGGGACAGTTTTCCCCCGTTGTAAGCTACTGTCTTGTAAGTTATACTCCCAGGGCATGGACGTTTTTATGGAAATGATGGTAGTATGAACTTCAGAGGGGTGTCATTTGATTGTAAATCAGAATTTCGAGTGCCCATTTTGAGAATCAAAAGTTATCAGAGGGCAACTAGCCCCCCTCCCCCTAGACTCTTTTCCCCTAAATGCATCTGATAAAAATGTTAGATAGCTATTTTGTTCAAAATAGTTTAAAGATAGTTCAAAGGAAAATAACAAAAACTCTGGGTTTGACACAACCCTCAAGAACCAATGGGCAAGTGTTGTAAGGTATGTACCGGGGATAAATAAGTTTTTTTTGTAAAAGGTGCTTGTATAAACTTCAGAGGTGGCTCGTTTGATTGGAAATTGAAAGTTTTAGTTACCTTTCTAAGATTCAAAAGTGAACGGAGGGCATCTACTCCCCCCCCCCAAACACATACCCTCTTTTTTATTCAATCAATGTTTTGAGCCATTTTGTTTGAAATAGTCCAATGGTCAGAAAAAAACTTCGTGTTCCACGTAATACTCCCCCATAAAGTCCATGAGAAGGGTTGTAAATTATGCCTTGAGGCATCTAAGGTTTTGATGGAAGATTTAACTTCAGGGGGAACTCAAATGACTAGAAATTGAAAGTTATAGTTCCCTTTATAAGAGTCAAAAGGCAACTAGCCCTCCTGCCTTCTTTACTCCAAGTCCATCCGATCGAATTTTTGAGAGAGTTATATTGTTAAAAAAAAATAAGTCACAAGATTGGATAACAAAAACTCCAGGATCAAAACAACCCCTTAGAGCCCCGGGGAAAATGTTGTATGCCATGCCCTTTTGGCATACAAGGTTCTTATGCGAGAATTTTGTAAATAGTTCAAAGACCAGATACACCAAACGCCCACCCCCACTCAAAAACTCATGGACGATATTTTATCCCAAAAATTAAGCGAGCTGATCCCTAGTCTTCTCTGCATGCCCCGCCCTACCCAAAAAAAAACTTTATTAACGATATTTTATACCAGAAATTATGACAAATCACTTCTAACCCTCCGTGCCCCCTCCCCTTCTTAAAAAAACTTATTAGCAATATTTTGTACCAAAATTTATAGGAACTGACCCATGGTCCTTCATGGCCCGATGCCTCTCCTTTCCCCCGCCAAATTGTCAATGATAAATCATGGGAACCAACCCCTGGCCCTTCTTCTATGGTGTGACCTCCTCCCCCTTAAAAAAAAATTAGATGCGATATTTTATTCCAAAAATCATGGGAGCTGACCCCTGGTCTTCCCTCCATGCCCCAACCTATAATACTTATTAAGGATATTCTGTTCCAAAAATCATTCAGTTTCATTGGATTCGTCAAAAATTAGAGAATTCAGTTTCATTTTATTAGCTCTTTCCAAAAGTATTCAAGACACCTATACTCTTCACTACAAACAAGAGTATTCTTACTGCCCTTTTCCCTAACGGAAAAAGCATAACGCCTGCTGCGTATTTGGCGCTTTACGACAACGAAATATATTACACATATGTCTTTTGTATTTAACATAAAATATAAAATAAAATGAAAATTACAGTGAAACCAGACCAGAATTTACCATTAGGCCCACTAGATTATGTGGCTTTCACTATTCCCGAGGTTTTGGGCGTGAAACAAAATCTTGAGTTGGTGAGCTTTCAGCTATTAATATCATTATATATCAAATATTCAGTATATTTTTATTAGTTCTTGCCAAAATTCTTAATTTATTTTGGAATAAAATATTATTTTGAAATAGGGAATTTTAAAAAGTTTGAAACTTTACAATCAAAAATGAATAGAAATTAATAAAGGAAAACTTTCCAAAAAAGTTTTATAAAGAAAAGTAAAGGCTATGTTAAACTTAAGATAATAAGAAAAACAAACCTGCAATAACTCAAACTCAAAACAACCATAAATTACTAGGCTTGTTAAAGAATAAATGCAACCCAAAACGAACAGAAATTTAATAGACAATCATAGTAAAAAACATACAACAGGCACTAATATAAATGAATAAATGTATCTTAAAACGAGTGAAGCTTAACTTGAACATGCAAGTCAAGCTTAAATGAGCAAAAATATTTTGCTGTTGAAGTATAAATGAAACCCAAAACGAACAAAATTAAATAACCAATCATAGCAGATAAACATACAATAAGTACTGATATAAATGAGCAAATAAATCTTAAAATGAGCGAAACTTAAATTTAATATGCAAATTAAGCCTGAAACGAACAAAAATCTCTACACACAAGAGTTTGGGTTTTGCCTCCTTCTCTCACTGTAAAAGTCTAAAGCCTACTGCGTCATTGGCCCTTCGATGAAAACAAATTATATTTCAAATGTTTTATTTTGTACTTATTACAACATTGAAAATTAACTTGAAAATTAGAGTAAAATTAAATTTTGAACTGATGAGCTTCCGGCAATTAATGTCATTGTATATCAAATATTCAGTTTATTTTTATTAGTTTTTTCTAAGACTGGTAAAGACAATTATAGCTTCACTACAAACCAGAGTGTGGATACTGCCCTTTTCCCGAACTGTCAAAGTCTAAAGAATATTCAAGTCATATATAGTTTTCAGTAAAGCACCTTATTTACCCACAATAGGAGTTTAATGCGCTGCGGGGATCTGGAGGAAAAACACTGGTACAAAGAAGTTGGTAAGGCACATAAATAGAAAATAATAAAGCGCTAAGGGTGTCAAAATACAGAACCCAACCAGCATTATTGCAGTCACTTATTTTATTCCATATTGATTTCTGAAATGGGGGAGCAATTAGCAAATCTGTTGTAATAACAAAATTTTAATTAAGTGGCAGGTGGTCATAGTCCCTTTCTTCTTCATCAAAGTGGACAGTAGTAATATAGAGCTATGGGTAGCATACACAGTGATCCAGATCCGAAAAAGAGCCCTTGTTGTGAAAGTATGTAAATTACAGTCTCTGTTTACCACTCGAAAAGATAATGGGAAACAGGCAAGTAAGGCCTCAGTCCGATGTCTCATTTAGATCGCAGTTCAAATCCCCAATTAGAATCCATTTGTATCCTTTAAACTGGCTCAAAAATTTACAGTTTTGTAAACATTGGACAGCTTGTATAACTTTTAGCTCTTAGTTCGAACGTTCTGATAGGGTATTTTACAGGTATAGGCATATTGATAGGAACGCTCTGTTTATTTTGAGTAAAATGGTTATATCAAAAATTTTCCTTGGATGTATGTTTAGGGAAAGCAACTAAAAGGGGTGAGAGAGGGGCGGATGGCTGATGACCTTATCGCTTTTGACACTTAAAAAGGGAGCTCGGAATTTTTCTCTGTTTGAATTAGCCCCCTCTGAGGTATCAGCCACAATCTGTTTCATACGAAGTGATCTTGGGAAAAAAAGATACTGAATTGACAAAGTCTGAAAACTTACAGTGCTATCGTGGAGGATATTATTGTCATTTCTCGTGACTAAGGTATATAAAAAGAAATTCTGTTGAATTTGCTTAGTAATATTTACTGTTGAATTTGTTTTTATGTCAATTTTATTTATATTATGCTTTAGAATGTGAAGACACTTTACCAAGTCACAATGAGGAGGTTTTTCGCCTTCCAAAACCTCTTTTGTCTCCTAAACGTGAAGATGATCCTTCGAATAATTTTTCTGGCTTCTCAGGACCTTGTGTACTTCAACTTGACAACCAGGAATCAGGCACCACAATTTTGGACAGTCAAGGTAATTTTTTTTTGTAGAATCAAATATATTGGATTATGGGTTATTGTAAAAGAAAACAACTGGAACGAACAAGAGGTCAAAGATTTATAAATTTAGACTAATCTGACTAAATTCCATACCTCTTTTGTTTCCGAAACGTGAAGATGATCCTTTGGATAATTTTCCGGGCTTTTCAGAACTTTGTATACTTCAACCTGACACCCAGTAATGAGGCACCATATTTTTTGACAATCAAGGTATATCTCTTTTTTTTTGTAAAATCAAATATATTGGATAACGGGCTATTAAAAAAAAAAAAAAAAAAAAAAATGGGAAGGACACGAGGTCAAAAATCTATAAATTTGGACTAATCTGAAGACAGAATTTTTCTCTTTTTTCGTCATGATGTGCTAAATGCTAAACAGGTTTTGTGGTTTAGGAAAAACGTTTTCTCGAAGATAGTTGCCTAATAGCTACAAAATAAAGGCGAAAACTATAGATTTTTTTTTTACAAATTTTATACCGGACCAAAAACATGCATAGGGAGTCTAATAAATACGTATAAAATACCTGTTATTTGCAGCTCGATTGTAACTATAAATCCTTTTAATAAGACAAGATAACTGCAGACGCGTTAGATAAGACAAAACTGTTCACACTAGAACTGCAGGTCTGTGATGCCAATTTGTACTCCCATAATTCTAGAAAAAGCAGGCACTTGCTTGTCTGTGGTACATTGTGATCACACAGAAGTACATCAAAAACATACGAACAATTTCAACCGGTTGCTTGAACATGGTTTGTGTTTCTGTTTAAGGATCCTTGTATGGTATTAAGTAAAAAAAAACAAGTGTTTTTAATTGAAAGTAAGGAGCGACATTAAAGCTTAAAACGAACAGAAAATACTCCGTATATGAAAGGGGCTTTTCCTAATCAACGCCCCCCTCTTTACGCTAAAGAACTGCTCACTAAAGTTCAGTTCTAAAAAACAGAACTGAACTTTCACTCTAGAACTGCAGGTCTGTGATGCCAATTTGTACTCCCATAATTTTAGAAAAAGCAGGCACGTCAAAAACATACGAACAATTTCAACCGGTTGCTTGAACACGGTTTGTGTTTCTGTTTACGGATCCTTGTATGGCATTAAATAAAAAACAAGTTTTTTTTTAACTGAAAGTAAGGAGCGACATTAAAACTTAAAACGGACAGAAATTACTCCGTATATGAAAGGGGCTTTTCCTAATCAACGCCCCGCTCTTTACGCTGAAGTTTGACTCTTCCTCTTAACTCTACTTTTTAAAACAGTAAAAACTTTAGCGTAAAGAGCGGGACGCTGAGGAGGAAAAGCCCCTTGCATATACGGAGTAATTTCTGTTCCTTTTAAGTTTTAATGTTGCCCCTTACTTTCAGTTAAAAAAACTTTTTTTTTTTTTTTATTTAATTTCTGAACGTTTTTGAATTGATGCATGTTTTGATTTTGGCTCTACGCACATAAATAATTAAAACAAAATTTAAATAATAATGTTTTTTTGGCTAAATGGCTTTCTCATAGTTTTAATCGGAAGATTTTGAGAAAAAAAGAAGCGGGAGAGGAGGCCTAGTTGCCCTCCCATTTTTTTATTATTTACAAAGGCAACTAGAACTTTTAATTTTTTACGAACGTATTCATTAGTAAAAAATATACGTAACTTACGAATTAACTTGCATAACGAACTACTATATTCATATGTTTTTATTACGTATATAAGGGGGTTCATCCCCTCGTCAATACCTTGCTCTTAACACTAAAGCTTAAACTTTGTCCCAATTCCTTAAGAATTACCCCTGAATCACAAGGGCCGTAGAATAAATAGTTGAAATTTCTAAAAATACTTTAGCGCAAAGAGCGAGGTATTACGAGGAGGTGAACTCCTCATATGCGTAATGATTTGTGCTCGTTTTAATTTTTAATGCTGCTCCTTACTTTCAGCTAAAAAAACTTTTCATATTTATTTTTTCATTGTTTTTTTTTTTTAAATGATGCTAGAAAACCCTGCGTCCCCTTTATTGAAATTCTGGGTACCTGGCTTACGGACCGTATTTCTAACAGGCTCTGCGAAAAATTTGCTCAATTCCGCTTTCTAAGGCTATATGAGAGAAAGGTTGAGATGGCTAGGACACGTTCTGCGGATGAAGGGTTACAGATTTCCGAAGATTGTCCTTTTCGGCCAACCGTCTAGGGCTAAACAGAAAGTAGGGCGTCCTTGGTTGGGGTGGCAGGAAGTCATGAAGAAAAATTTAAAGGAAATGGAAACTTCCCGGGAGGTCTTAAAGGGGAGGGTTTGAATAGATTGGGATGGAGGAGTATGTGTAGCTTTGTTGGTTTCAGGCTGCTTGGTGCTTTCTTTTATCTTAAGCAAGAATTTATAAATTTTGCTAATTTACAGAGAATTTAAGAATTTTAATTAGTCAAAATAAAATGTAATTTTTTTCTTACCAAGTTTTTTTTTCATGAAAATATTGTTGCCCCTTCCGTGAATATTTCTTCCTCAGCCGGACTTAAGGCGCCCAGGAACCACAATCGGCTTTTAAGCCGCACTTTGTCGACCAGTGTCCTAGAGAGTTGGCTTAAAAGAACAATCTCAGGGATATTGGTTATGTCAACCCCCCACAGTCATGCAATTGGCCTATTATGCTTTAAAACTAAAGTAAATGTGTGTGTATATATGTGTATAGTTGCAAATAACCCACCTCAGCGATATATCGAGAACGACCGGGAGTATTAAGTTGAAACTTTTGGCGCTACTACTGTTACTGCTTCTGCTCTTACAATTTGTGTAAATCAAAAAATTGTCTGTGTATCCAGGTTGTGAAAGAACATAAATAGAATGTTTCGGCGTGGTATTGAGTTTTCAACTTTCTTGTCGTTTCGAGGAGATATAAAATTAAATTAAACAATAGCCTACAATTTGTGTTGGGATTAAGAATTATTGAAAAAATTTTCTCCAACATACAAATAGCAAGACAAACTATGAATTCTTGTAGAAAGAACCGAAAAGATACAATTTTTTCATCAAAAAGACTATGTCCACAATAAACGGTCAGAAATTAATAAGAAAAAAAATCCGCAAAACTGGTTTTTCAAAGAAAAGTAAAAACTAAGAACTGAATACCTATGAGATCATTACATCAAATTCAGGTAACAGACTAAAAACTAAGAATTAGCAGAAATAAAGTAAAAGAATCTTCCAAGCAGAAGACTACCAGGAATCACCCTCAATAAATAAATGAAACCCATAACAAACAGAAATTGCAATAAATAACGGAATCAAACTCAAAACCAGCAAAAGTTAGCATTAGTAGGGCTGGCAATCCCTATGCTTGCTCAAGACCAGGACATAACTTGCATTTTAGTGACGAAAAAAAGTAAATGACCATGGTTTGTTAGTTTAACATAAATATACTGATATTTATTCCCTAAAGTTGTAGTTAACAAAGTTAGAAAAGGGAAACATTTAAAATCTATTTTGTTTTCAGTAAGGTGAAACTTTACTGAAAACTTGAACTAATGTTGTTTCAACTTGATGTGATGTCTTAGCTATATTTAACTTTTAAGCGGTGATCTAACCATCAAGAGTCGTAATGTTTTTAGATTCAAAGTAACTGGACAACTACATCACCAAACTAAGCCGCACATCCATCACAAACCCCTGAAGGTGAATTTGAACCACCTTCATATAGGCAAATGTTCTTTTTTAGACCCAATAAAGCTGTTGAAGAATGCCGGGCACATCCTTTAAATTATGGTATCGCTCGTAACGTAATGATTCTCTTAATATTGCATAACACGAACAACTATGCCATTAGAAGATGTGCCATTACAGACAAGTATTGCAAGACCCGGTCAGCCTGCTGATTCACTTGACAACAGCCTTGGTTGGAAGACCGTCGACAATGAGAATCAATATGATAAAAGCCTACTGCATAGCCTTGATGGAGTTTGGCGGCGAAGATTGTGCTTGCGTGCAAACTGCTTGATTCTGCAAAACGTGGTTTTCTGTATATATATATATATATATATATATATATATATATATATATATATATATATATATATATATATATATATATATATATATATATATATATATATATATATATATATATATGTATATATATAACACGTTTTATACAATCAAGCGGTTTAAATCAGCACCAAAGAGTGCATACTGATGAGAAATTACGTAAATGTAATATATGCGAGAGGGCATTTTCATTTAATTCGAACCTGAAATATCATCTTACAATCCTTTTTAGGAAAAAGCCTGCTAGTTTGTAATTTACAATAAAAACTTGCTCCAGAATGACAATTTTCACAGACCGAAGAATGCTCAATGAAAAATTAGAGCTATTCTATGTAAATAAAATGTATTTGATTCTTGCAAATTTATTTTGGTTGGTGAATAAAACTTCCAGAAATAGATTTAAAGCCTAATCTTGCTTAAAAAAAAGCCTCTGTATCTCAAACATCTATTCTTATGGTCAGGAAAATTTAATTAAAGGGATGTTTGAGCCTCCCCTTCCCTCATCAGCAACCAAATCTTCAAACTGTTAAAACTCAACGCTTGAAACTGAGAGATTACTAATGGGTAATCTTCTTCCAATTTGTCCAGAATATTTGGTTATAAAATCACACATAAGTTAACACGCTACTCACTTGATGGTGAGACGACTAAACCTGTTAATACTATCAGTGTCAGCAAAAGAATGGCGGGGTCGATACAAGATAATGGAGTTTATGGAGTGATTTATTATATATATATATATATATATATATATATATATATATATATATATATATATATATATATATATATATATATATATATATATATATATATATATATATATATATATATATGATGGTATATTATTAGGTTTCAATTGTTTCTAAAGGTGTAAGAGCTTTAAAAATCTCGTGTCCCGACTGCTGATTGGTTTTTATTCCTATAAATGATATAATCAAGTTCCAACTGCTTCCAATAAGTTACGAGCTTTAAAAATCACGTGATCTCACTGCTGATCGCCTTTTCTTTCTTTCCACTGCGGATTGGTTGATCAAGTTAATTTTATGTATATAATATAGTCAAGTTGTAACTGTTTTCTCCAGTTTGATATCTGAAACTGTTTTTTCCTTTGACATTTCGATCTGTTTATCATCATTACTCTAGGCTATATGACCGAGAATGTCTTATTATAGCATTATAAAGTTATTTTCCATCCCCTTTATTTTATTATATTATAGGAGTTGCAGATACATCCTCAAGCAATGCCAATGCATTTACGGAAACTTCAAATTCTAATATTGGATTGCATGGAAAAAAGTGCAAAAAAGTTTATGAGTGCAATATATGCAATAAAGGATTTCCCTGCCGTTCAGCATTGGAAACACATGAAAGAATTCATACAGGAGAAAAACCATTTAAATGTGACCTATGTAGGACGAGCTTTTCTCGATTATACCATTTGAATAGACATCAAAAACTGCACACAGGTGAGAAACCGTTTAACTGCGATGTATGTCACAAGAGCTTTTCTCGACAGTACAGTTTAAATGTTCATCAAAGACGGCACACAGGTGAGAAACCTTTTAAATGTGATATGTGCAATAAGTTTTTTTCTCAATCAAGCTGTTTGAATAAGCACAAAAGAGTGCATACAGACGAGAAAGCGTCATCGAATATTGCATACAAGGGAAAAGCCGTTTTAATAGGATGATGCAGGAAGAGCTTCTCTAAATCAGATCATTTTAATAAACATCAAACACTGCATACAGGTGAGAAACCGTATAAATGTGATCCATGCGAGAGAGAAATTTTAATGAAATTCACTGTAAACAGTCATATAATAACCCATTCTAGTAAGAACCATACTAGTCTATAGCAATAATAAAAATCTCTTACAGGATAGTAGTTTTCATTAACGGTTTCAAGTTTTATAAGCACTTTTACAAAACTATTATAGGCTATCATTCTTAAAAAAGACGTTTTTTCAAATTCATTTATCTTTCTACCTTATTCCTTTTTTCTCTTTCTTTCTATCACTCTCTCTCTCTATACTCTTCTCCTAATTTTTTTAATTATTTCCTATTTTTATCAGCTTATTTGAAAAGGTATTTTTTTTATTGTATTAGCATAACTAATCTAGGGTCTCGGCTAAGGAGAGATATAAAAAGACTTCTAAACCCTCTATTGAATAAAGATCTAGACCAGGTAACATATTATGGGACTGAATCCGGCTAATGGCAAATGTTGGCTATGGAAAATCAGACAGTTTGAAGTAAACTTGACCTGATCTCCATGGGAATTTTTATACATGAAAACTTAATTAGAAAAAAAATATTTCATGTTTATACAATCCAAATTTTAGTAAGCAATAAAAACTTTCTTGAATAGCCAATATGAACAGAAACTGATATGAACATATAGCCAATATGAACAGAAACTGATATGAACATATAAACAATATGAATAGAAAACTTTCTTGAATAACCAATATGAACAGAAACTGATATGAACATATAGCCAATATGAACAGAAACTGATATGAACATATAAACAATATGAACAGAAAACTTTTTTGAATAGCCAATATGAACAGAAAACTTTCTTGAATAGCCAATATGAACAGAAACTGAAGACTCCTTTGGTTAGCTGAAGTTGGCAAATTTAATGTGGTGACCGCGTAGAACCTGTCAGGCATGGACATTATCCTAAAAATAACAATTAAGAAGCGGTATAACCTTTATAGGAATTTTATTTAACAAGATATTCTGGAGCTAACCAACCTTTTTTTTTAATTTACGAGTGGATTATACCATATACCTGGAAAAATATGTTGCGGTTGAACCTCTGTTGATTTTTGTAAGACTTGTTTAGTGAGTCCAAACGCTACCATAAATGTTAGAAACAAATAGGTGCTATCTAACCACGATTTTTTGATTGTAGTGAGTCCAAACACTACCATAAAAGTTAGAAACAAATAGGTACTATCCAACCAAGATTTATTATCAATATTTCAAAGCATCGAAATTTTAGCCAGAAAAACAAGGCAAAACTACGATAGACGTCCAAATCTTTAATATAACAAAAAAAAGATGAAGAGGATAAAATGCTCAAGAAAAAAGGATGAGAAGAATGCAAAGTCTTGAAAGGGTAATGAATAACAATAGAAGAAAACATATCTCTGTTGAAATTTTAAAAAGTTCGAGCACTTTGCAATGGAATTTTGTATTTAGTTTCCTTAACGATTTCGGCATCATCATTCAAAAGTAGCAATGCTAACTTGCAATGGTGAATATTAATTAAATCTTGATTATTAATTCTGAATAGCAACATTCATAACCAATAAACACAAAAAGGTGTGTTTTATTTTACAGTAAATGACAATCATTTTAAGGATGTTTTGACAGCAATGGACTAAAACTTTGTAAAATGAAGTGTAGTGTAGAAATCTGCCTGCAAAAAAGCAACCAAAATGAGACAATTCTCAAGCATATAACATTAATATCACCCGCTCAAGTAAATATTTGTAAGAACATCTTAGTCAGAATAATTTAAAAAGGAAGTTTAGTTTTCTTATTTGATCTAATCAATTCAATCAATTCATCTAATCAATTCAAGGCTGTGCCTCTGTAAGAAAAATTTGAAGTGCATTAAATTGTCTAAATAAATGAAAGTATTCAAATTCAAACCATTTTGTAGCTGGATTCAAAAAATTGAATCTAAATATCTGATATTACTAAAGAATGTGTAAGGTTGTTGCTAGAAAAAAAGGTGCAAAATTGGATTTTTTTTTGTGTAGGAATATGTGTTTTAAGGTCCATAACTGAGACACCGGTATAATTGGGGCTATTTAGAGTTTAAACTCACAGGCACCCAACTAGAAAAAAAAACCTCTGGATATTTCACTGGTTTTGAAGCGTTCTCACCCCTCAACTGTCCTTGCTTCTGATCTGTTTTAATTGTACCCGTCTTCTGACTGTGTCAGTGGCTTGTTTAGTCTTAATCGCGTTTGAAGTGTAATAGATTGCTTTATGTGCTTGCTAGGAAATGTTTTTTTTTTACTATTCATTGTAAGAATATATTTTAAAATATATCTACGATTTTAACTATTATCTTTTTTTTTTTCAATTGAGCTACAGACCATTGAGTATTGTTATTTTTAGCTCTCTCTGATACAACTGTTTATGTTTATCTGATTAAAATATTTTTGCTACAAGAACGCTGTGTATATTGGACACGAGTCTTCTATCTCCCTCATAAAAAATTCAGCTTGGTTGCCTCACCATGGTAAAAGGATGGCAAAAGCACTGCCAACCTAACCACGAGGGTCGCCTGCAAATTCGCTACCCATGTATTCTACTAAATGGTTTATTTGTTTTAAAGTCATTAATTAGTTCTTTTAACTTGTGAAACAATTTTGTTCGTTATTTCGGAATAATTAAAAACTTGAATGCTGACAAAAAACTGTACGCTTCAATTCATTACATGTACAATGTTTTTTTTTCCTTAGAATCTGTATTTGTATATCCTTTAAATGAATAAGCAGAATTTACTTATTCAGTTGTGTGACATCTAAAAAGGCTTCTGAAGACCAAAAGTATTATTTTCGAACAGCTTGAACATCGTCCTGGCGTAGCGAAACTACTTAGCATCATTTCAATTTATTCTTACTCCAAATGGAAAAATAATCGATCAGCCTCCCACTCTCATGTTGGCTTAATGGGTGAAGAGACGTACAAAACTATATCATAGAGGGCCCTGAAATTTACCTACAAAATTTTAGGGCCAATTTGTTTGACAAAACGGCCTGATTAAGAAAAATACAATATTACTTATTCCAAATATATTCTCCCATAATCGCCTAATTTGGGGATCACATAGGAACCAAAAGGGCCTAGTTATTGCCTTAGACAGTCAGAACCCCAGTATAAAAAAAAAAAAATGAAAATCTACTGGTCTGTGTAGGCCGCAAAAATAAACATAATTTTTGTGTGGCTTGAATTTACATCCATAATTTTCTGGTGCAAGATTGCACCGGGAATAAGAATAACCCTTCCTACCAAAAAATAACGTATGTGTATTTTGATTGACCTGATCTATGTTTTGATGAAAAGGCCCCAGTGCGCACGCACAAAAAAAATTTATTCCTCCGTAAAGGGGCCTTTAATAGTCTAGAAAGGCTTTTCCGAGTGACTAGAAACTTATAAAAGTTATTTCCTAGGTGAGGCAGACTCTAAGGTGGGAAAATTTCTAAATGGGGACTCAAATCTCCTCTTGTGTCCCCAGCGTTAGGGTTTGTTTCTTTTACTCGAGTTAAAGACCTCAATTTTGAGAATACCCTAGTTACAATGAGCAGTAATCGTGTTTAGCTGTCATCTAGTAATCGATAGGATAAATACGAAGTGTCTGTACAAAGCTAATCTTTACTAAAGTAAAAAAAAAAAACATAGATTCCCTTAGCTATGTTATCAAGCAAAGCAAACAGTTTGGTCTTTACCTTTTAGATTCCATTCGTTTTACTCAAGCTCCTCTGTCGTTGGCTATGTTGAAAATTTCCACAGCTATGCCGAAACATATCAGCTGGGCCAATGAAAAATATGTTTTTAGTTTTCCCACGCGCGTTTTAGACAATAAAATCTTGATGGGTGTTCTTCTGCGTTTTTGCTGCATAATTTTCTGGAAGAGTGTAAAAAGGGAAGCTTTGAATAGATTGGGATGGAAGAGGACTGAGCTTAGCTGTGTTGGCTTCAGGTGGATAGGTGCTGCAGTAATTTGTTAGTAGTAGAAGTATTATTTCGTTCAGAAAAGTAGAAAGGCCGAACAATTATACCTTTCGAGATACCATGATCCTCCTGGAAATAGGTCTAAGTTATAAAATTTGCCCGTTGCTTATGTAGCCTATTATAGGGAAGTATACATACATTTTTTGAGTGGGGAAGCATTTTCTGCTCGTGAAATTTTTCATGGGGATAACTTCCCATGGGAGGTAAGTTTCTAGGGGGTAAATTTCTCATGAGAAATTTTACACCAAATGAATTTTCTAGAATTCTTATACGAAGTTTTATCGTAAAGAGCGGGACGTTGAGGGTGGGACAATCCCTTTCATATACAGAATTTTTTCTGTTCTTTCTAAGTTTTAAAACTTAAAAGGAAGATATACTATCATCCACAAGTTGTCAACCCAGGTCTTACTAGGTTTTATGTCTCATTTGAATCTCTTTAATTGCATCTTCAAGAAAGATCATTGGCAGGTGGTCAGAATTCCTTGATGTGGCTGAATTAGCGCAATGGATGTTTCCTAAATTTGTGTAGATATATTTGTTATGTGGTTTGAAGATATATTAAATTTGTTTTAAGCATCTGAAATCCATTCATGTAAGCATCTTCACCCAAAAGCAGCCCAGTCTTCAAATGACATCTTCAATCTGAACAGGGGGGATCCAAGGAGGGCACGGAGGAGCACTCCCAATGACATGGTGTAGGATTTGTGGTTGGGACTGCTTGCTCTAGTTTGGGTCTGGACGAAAGTAATTTTTCTTTGTAATTAACTTAATAGTTGAGTTTTTCATAAATTTTCAATATTAAGACTCTTTCTTTTTGCAAACAAGTTTGAATCAAGACTTTAATCACTTTGTGCTGTCTTTGTTAGGTTTTTCTTTTGTCGCATACCGCCAAAGAGTATTTAATTAAATTTAAGTTTATCAACGGAATCTGTTCGTATTACCGCAAAATCCAACTGTGTGGCGAAAATCTTCATTTGGTAATAACAAGGAGGAGAAATTTAAAATCCTAACTTCTTTAGGCTGTTAAAATGATATTTCAGGATTGTGCTGTCACAACGGGACTGAAGAGCAAAATATTTACTTCTTTTTACTGTCAAAATTTGTTTTCGAGTCTTGCAATTGCACTGAGGCAAAGAAATTGATAAGCATATGATTACTTTTTTGGCAGCCTGTTTTAGTTTTTTGGGTTGGCTTTTTTTTGTGAAGAGGGGTGGCTTTTTCAATATAGTCTAGTAGTTTTTTTTAGGGATTTGTATAATAGAAAGTAAATGTATGAGAATTAAAAACTATTAATTTAAGTTTTGAATTTTTGTGAGGAAATGGTGGCCACTTTACTGCCTATTTTCATCCAGTTAAAGATCTGAATTATATGACATATGCTCTTCGTGAAACATTAAAATAAAGGCGAAACTCTTTAGCATTTTAGACCATTTCCACTACCTACCTATGTCGAGATTCCCATTGAATTGCGGGCATTTCTTTGTTCGCAAGTTTATCGAAGCAACCCATTATGCGCCCCCCCCCCCTAAAGCAAATCCTGGATCAACAATTTTCTCTCATAAATCCAATTTAAAATAACACATTTCAAGACATTAAACTGTCTAATAACGAGACAAAGAGCCTGAGTCATAGACCTCAGCAAAGAATGTCTAAACAGGTCTTTTGGAAGTGTCCAAGATAAAGCAAGACTCTTATCTCAGATTGTGTATTATTCCGTAATATTTTTGTCAATAAGAGAAACGTGTCCTAGTACTATCTGAACCGATAGCTATTGCTAAATTCAAAAATAGGTAGCGCTGTATAAGCAAAACTATTCAAATTAAAGACCTACTTAATTCTAACTGTGAAAAAATATAGTTTCTAGGTAGTATAATAGGGTAGTTATAGTAGATTAAATGTCAAAAAGTGCACAGAGTGATCAAAGTGTCCCAGAGCCGGTCGTCTTACCTCAACATTTCCTAAATTTAGAAAAAAAAACATTGATATGGCTCAGAATTCTACTCAAATAACAGTAATTGCATTTTGAGAACTAAAGGCAGAGAAAAAGCAAATGGTAATTGAAAATTAAGGTAAAATGTTGTTCTGTCAAATTTCAATAGGTTTTAGACCTGTCATACCTTAAATTACCTTAAATCGCAGCTTGGAGCGATATAAGGATTATCCATCCTTGTGATGCTCCATGAGAAAAAAAAGAATTCATTTGGTGTAGATTGTGGCTGTTAGATTAGACTCTTGTGGAGGACTCTGCAGCTTCCCAATTGTAAAGGAACTCCTGGCAGAGCCATTTCCTATCAAGGTGGGACTTGAACATGTCAATTGAAGTAGCAGAAACTGTTTCCTCAGAGAGCTGGTTCCACATATTGATGATTCTTTGGCTGAAGAAGTGGCTTCTATGTCTACTCGTGGAACGCTGCATGGAGAGCTTCAAAGAATGTCCTCTAGTACCAGAATGCAAGGGCTGTGCAAAGAGACCGGGAAGGGTATTTTTAGAGAGGATTTTTTTGGTTGAAATAATGTCACCCCTTTTCCGTCGTATGTCAGCGTTGGCAGCTTCAAACGACGTAGTCTTTCTTCGTATGGAAATTTATTCATGTTGGCAACCATCTTAGTGGCACGACGCTGGACATCCTCAAGCAACTTCCTATCTTTTTTGAAGAAAGGGGCTGCCAATGACATTCCAACCTCCAGGCGTGGACGTACAAGCGCCTTATATAACTTCATAAGAACTCTAGGGTGTCGGCTGGAGATGGTTCTTTTTATGATACCGAGGGTTTTATTTGCAGAAGATGAAACAGACTTAGCATGGCTGCTAAACTTTAATTGGTGATCTACAATAACCCCAAGATCTCTTTCATCGGAAACAGCAGAAAGGAAGTTGTCTTGAAGGAAATACTTATGATGCTTGTTATTTTTTCCAAAATGAATTACATGGCATTTGTCAACATTGAAAGTCAGAAGCCACATGTTAGCCCATCTTACTAGACTATCAAGATCTGTTTGAATTGATTGCTGGTCAGAGGGAGTAGCCGCTTTTCCAACTAGTTTTGAGTCATCAGCGTAAAGGGTAATAAGATTTGAAAGAAGGGTGGGTAATTCGTTAATATAGAAGTTGAAAAGTGTTGGTCCAAGAATAGTGCCCTGGGGCACGCCACTTAATACAGTTGTGGGAGAAGAGAAATGAGGAGTTCCTTGCAAATCAAAAACTCTGACACTCTGTGATCTTTCAGAAAGGAAGCACCTAATCCACTGTATAACACCTTCGTTGACACCTGCAGCCCTCAATATGATTATGAGGAATTCATGACAAACTTCGTCGAATGCTTTGGACAGATCAAGAAGAATCATGTCGACAGGAAAACCCTCATCAAGCAGTGTAGTCACTAATTCATATGTTTGGATAAGGTTAGTGTCCACAGATCTACCAGATCTGAAACCATGTTGTGATGTGGAAAGGATATTATTGACCTCAAGATGTTCAATTAGAGCTTTATTAACAAATCTCTCAAGCACCTTAACAACTGCAGAGGTGATGCTTATGGGACGGTAATTCTCTGCCGAGTCTCTTCGTCCCTTTTTATGGATCGGGGTTATATAAGATGTTTTCCAATCATGCGGTAGGTCCCCATTTTGAAGAGATAACTGGAACAGCATGCACAGGGGGTAGCTGAGAGCTTTTCGACACTCCCTAAGAAGACGTGGATGAACACTGTCTGGTCCCTTTGACTTATTTACATCAAGCTTCTCAAGGCTATTGAAAACCATTAATTCACCTACTGACAAATCAGGCATAGGGAAAAGCACTTCATACAATGGAGGATCTGGTGAGGAGGTGCCTGAATTTTGGGTAAAGGCAGAAGCAAATTGTGCATTTAGAATGTCAGCCTTATCTATTGGAGATGAGTGTAATACACTGTGGTTAACAAGGTCAGGAATAGTATGATGATTTGGGTTTTTAGAAGAGACATGTCTCCAAAAAGATTTTGGGTTTAACTTGATCTCAGAAGCCAAATTTTCCTCGTAGGCAGATTTCAGTTTTTTTTACAGAATCTGTTACACGATTCCGTACTGCCTTATAAAATGACAGGGTCTCCTGGTTCCTCTTCTTCACATACCGTTTCCAAGCTCTAGATTTCTGGTTAATCAGCTTCTTAACTTCCTTAGTGAGGAAGGGAAGTGTTTTGGGCTGTTTCCTAAAAATAACCCTGGAATGTTTCTTTTCAAGAGCAAGAAGAGTTTTTTTGAAATTTAGCCACAACTCATTGATGTCACTGGTGATAAGCATTGACCAGTTTGCAGATGACAGTTCCTGCTGTATTGCCTCATAGTCGGTGAAAGTCTGAGGACGAAATTTAGGTTGAGGACGACTATTTAGGGACAACACAGACAGAATAACTAGGTGGTCACTACTAGCAATTGGCGGTAAATAATCATTACGAATGAGGGAATCAGTATCACGCAAAATGACAAGGTCTAACAGCGAGGGATTCTGATCAGCTCTATAGCGTGTAGGCTTATCGATAGTCTGATGAAGAAAATTATTTGATAGGCAAGATAAAAAAGGTGAGTCTCTACTATTAGATGAAATATGTCCAGTTCCTTCAACCCACTCAATTGCAGGAAAATTAAAATCTCCAGTGATTATTAACTCAAATGAGCTAGGAAGGGAAATTGAAGATGTCATTTCATCAATGATAGTTTTGAGGGCCAATTCACTATCTTCAAGGGAAGGAGCACTTGGACTTCGATAAACGCACCCAAGACGCAAATTTTTATTAGCAATGGAGATATCAAGCCATACACTTTCTATCAAAGATATATCAAGCATAGTAGGATTTACAACACTAACCTGGATACCATCTCTTACATAAACACCAACTCCTCTTCGACAATTTGAATGCTCCAAGCTGCTAAAAAGTTGATATCCCGAGATCTGTAGGGATGTTTCAGTAACCGCCAAAAAACTATGTTTCGGTAACAATTCAACAAAACTCGCAATATCTGCTGCTTCCTCCCTAAGAAGCACTTCGGATTCTAGAAGCTTATTTGTCAGACAGTCAACATTGCTTGAAAGAACACGGAAAGTATTTTCAGAAAGGGGCTTCTGACTCGGGAAATTTGGCTGTTGAGACTCAGAGGTAATATCAGATATAGTACTTGAAAAACTTGAATCTGCTGAATTCTGACATGACACGAGCGAATTATTAGATATAACATTTGAATTAACATTAGCAGAAATAGCTCTTAAATCGACATGGGAAATATTTGGAGAAGGATTGGATGAAGCTTCACAAAAAATATCAACTGACGATTTATCAAAACGAAGCACTGGGGAAACAAAACTATTTACATGAGGATGCGATGATATAACTAGGTTTCCATCGTGGATTGCTTTGGAGGGGACCGGGGTGGCGCTTCCCAACTGCGATGAGCAGCCTCGTTTTTTGGAACGATTTGGCCCTTGAAGATCATGAGGTTGGGCTCACCTGAGCTTATTCTTCTTTTCAACTCCTCAACTAAAGCCTTCCTCCTGTTTCTCTCTGTCTTGGATGCGTCATCACGGAATTGTATATCCTCGTGGAGCTCGCGGGAGCGGTTGATGATTGACCTTTTGATGTCCAGGCTTGGGACAGTAAAAAGGACAGGAGGAGGGCGTGCAGATGGCAGAGAATTAGTAGGGATCGGAAGTCTTCTCACATTATTGATGTGAACGTCTCTGAGCTTATACTTTTGATCAATATAAGACTTGATGAATAGTTGGTCATTGGGTTGCAGAGGGATCCCAAACGCAACAATGTTAAGGGCTCTACATTGTCTGTCCCTTTCTTCAGAAAAGTGGCGCTGGATCTCACTATCAAGATGCTGGGTAAGATTGGCTTTGATGCTTGTTGTCTCTTGAAGAACTACCGTCTGGACTTCGGAACGCATTTCAGAGAGTGAGCATTTTTCGGACACCCGGGTTTCCAGTGCTGACACTTGTGATTTTATCTCACTGACAGTTTGTGAGATTTCAGCTTTTAATGATGTTTCCAAGTCTTTTAAATATGCTTGGACAATTTCTTGAAAGGCCGCTTGAGATGGGATTTTATCAATAATCTCATTTTTCATGCTATCTATTGTGGCTTTTACGATATTCTCAACACTAGCATTTTGAGTATTAACAGATGTTGATCCGTATTTACATGCTGGGCACTTGATACAAATATCTACACGTCGGGAGATTTTAGTGATAAGCAGATATTCAGATTCAGGCATGTCTAGACACTCGGTACATATCCACTTGTCACACCCATCACAAAGAATGGCATAATAATCATTTTCTAATGCAATATTGCAGGCAAGACAATTGTCGGATCCTTTTTTCGGACTTACATGAGTCCTTTTTGGTCTTCTACTTGATGTGGCCTTAATTTCGCAAGGTGGCGGCATGATATGAGAAAAAATCGCTGGAAAAAAATGCGGGGGAAAAAAGCTATTCAGCCAACAGATATCAATTTATCACGGGGTTTTCAGAACTTGGGGGACCTGTGGGAAGCGCGGATACTCAAATCGCCTATCCCCAGCAGTTTAACGATGAATATCCCGCCGGTACCAATACGGCTCTTCGTGTTTGTTATCGCTCTCTTCTGCACAGGTTTCCCCAAATGCAGAAAATAAACGATTCAGCTTACGTAATCTGTGGCTTTATAAAAGAAAAACAGATACTTCACAAATTTGGACCGGTAACACTGTATAGGCAAAAAAGGAAGAACGGGAAGATGTGCAATTCCCTGGAGAATTGAAAATAAATGAATTGCCCAAAAGTCTAAATATATCAATCACAGCACTGAGGTAAGTCCCTTAAATCAAAACCTAGGGTATCACAAGACCAGGGAAAATACAAAAAACAAAGAAAAACAGTTTTATCTCACAGTTTAACACATATATATCCAGGGTTCAAATTTATACAGCCACATGGATTTGTTGTCATGTAGGTAAATTTCAGGACACTCTAGAGGGAGAAGGAGTAGAGGTGGGTATTTTAAAATACCTTCCCAGGATATACTTTAGCATGTAGACCCATCCTCCAAAGTTTCATTTTCCTAACCTAGCCTCTTTCCAAGATGCCTTCTGACTCTGCTGTTTCTGTAATAGAAAAAGGATTGCTCAGGATAGCATATAGTAAATAGACATAAAGCCTGAAATCTTACCTTAAATAATCTTAAATCACAGCTTGGAGTGTTATGAGGATTTTCCATCCTTGTGATGCTCCAGTGATGAAAAAAATTTGTTTGGTGTAGATTGTGGTTGTTGATCTACACTCTTGCAGCTTCCCAATTGTAAAGGAACTCCTGGCAGAGCCATTCCTTATCAAAGTGGAACTTTAACATGTTGGTTGAAGTTGCAGAAACTGTCTCCTCAGATAGTTGATCCCACAGATTAATGACTCTTTGGCTGAAGAAATGACTTCTATGTCCATTTGTGGAATGCTGCATAGGGAGCTTCATTGAATGTTCTCTAGTACCAGAATGCAAGGGCTGTGCAAAAATACCTGGAAGGGTGTTTTTAGAGAGGATTTTTTTGGTTAAGATCATATCACCTCTTTTCCTTTGGTATGTCAGTGTTGCTTCACATGATGTAGTCTTTCTTCATATGGAAATTTATTCATTCTGTTAAGCATCTTAGTGGCATGATGCTGGACATCCTCAAGCAACTATTTATCTTTTTTGAAAAAAGGGGCTGCAAATTACATTCCAACCTTCAAATGTGGTTGTACAAATGCCTTATATAACTTCATAAAAACTCTTGGGTGTTGGCTAGAGATGGTTCTTTTTATGATACAAAGGAATTTATTTGCAGAAGATGAAACAGACTTAGCATGGCTGCTAAACTTTAATTGGTGATCAACACAAATTAAAGTTTATTGGATCTTTGCTGTTTTTTTAGAGAGACTTCCCAAAAATGGTTGCCATATTAAGCTTTGAACAGAGATCATTTGATTAGAAGTTCGATTGCTATTTTGAAGAATCAAATGTGATCAGAGTTAAAACCAGTCCTCCACCATGCCCTCTTTTTTCAAAATGTATCCAATTGAAATTTTGAGATAGCTATTGCATTCATAGGCTATGCTTCTGTGGTGGACAAAATTCCCTACATCCCCTAGGATAAGGTCTATAAGTCTACCCTCTCCACACCTTTTTTCCCTCAGATCAAAATATTGAGATAGCCATTTTGTTCTATATAGTTCAGAGATCAAATAAGCACTAACTTATATATTAACAGATTATTCAGATAGCTAAGAAATAAACTTACCACTAGCATCATCCTGAATCCAAATTTAACATTCATTTCTGTGTACTCATTGCTTATATAATAGCACTTGAGAATTTTGATTGTGAATGATACAAACATGACACAAGAAACTGGTCAAGCAACTTCTTTTTACCACATAATTAGCTTTGGCTTGTTTGGAAAATAAATTGTAGCTATATTTTAATTCAGTATTTAGTTGATATTTTGGTTTGGTCAGGTTAGACTAGCTTAGGTTGTGTATTTAGCTTAGGCTAAGAAACTGGTGAAGCAACTTCTTTGTACTACATAATTAGCTTTGGCTTGTTTGGAAAATAAATTGTTGCTATATTTTAATTCAGTATTTAGTTGGTATTTTGGTTTGGTCAGGTTAGCTTATATTATGTATTTAATATATGCTATGCTTTACCCCTCCCCCCTTATTTGCAAATATTTAGCCCAAATTTGTTTCTAAACTATCATATTTCTATCATAATTTGTTTGGTTTTATTAGCATTAATTGAAGTTCACTTCCAGAGTGTTTATTATATAACCAATAAGTACACATTTCTGTTGCAAATGAACTTTACCCCCACCTCTACAATTACCAATTTAGGGTATATAGTTGCACATTAGGGAGATAGGGAGGTAAAATTCATTTCTAATGCAAATGAATGTTACATTTAAAATATAGAGGTTAGTTGAAACTTTACTCCTACCCTAATGTGCAATTATATACTCTAAATTGGTATGTAAAGAATTTGATGTTAAGTAATATTTTAATATTTGAATCAGTTAAAATAATAGTTACCATTCCTAAATCAGTTGCTAGTGGTAATTTTTTCCTACAATTTTTGCAATTTCTTTTAAACATTTCTAAACTTTTTGTTACTATTGGCTATTTTGAGCACCTTTAAAGAATCAAAATTTAAGTTTCCTGGCTGCAATTATTGTATTTAGAAAAAGCATAAAAAGGCATAAAGTGATGTATTTACTTTCCTCTTAGCTAGTTCAAGTTTTTCAAGTTCACAAATAATTTACTAAACAAAATTACTATAAATCACACACTATCTTTGACTGCAGGAAAGCCCAAATGGGCCTGTGAAGGCAGTCAAAGTGATTTCATACTTGAAATCAACTTCATCTGTACTACTTTAAAAAACAAAAAAAAAACTGAAAAAGGAAAAAAAAATGCTGTCATCTCACAACTTCCAATCACTATAACTAATGCTTGTTTTTTTTTTTCAATGCTGGTCAGTCAAGAAGTGTTTCTTCAGCTGTGCCTTGAATTGGGGTAGACTTACCACACCTTGAATCCCCCCAGGAATCAAATTCCAAATGGTAGGACCCATATGCTTTATATAAAACCTGAACGTGTAGTATTTTGCTCTTGGCTTGCCAACACTTCTGCATTTCTTGGATCATACTTGTGATAAAAAGCATTCCTTTCAAATAAGTCAGAAAACACCTTTGGGCAAATATTGTTCAAACACTGATATACAAACGTTCAAATCTGGTAATCTCTAATTTGTCCTATGTTTAAAATACCAAACTTTCAAAAAATAGTTTCAGTACTAACAACACCTCTTTCATACTTACCTATAGCTTGTAAAGCCTTGTTTTGTTGTATCTGTACTTTTTTTAAAAAAAAGGAAAAGAAAGACAAAAAATTGAAAGGAAAGACAAAATTTACTGTCAACACAGACTAGCTCAAATTATACATTCTCAATAAATTTTCCATAGCTCTTCTGTCTGTCACCTAAATTGCAGCTTGGAGCAATCTAGGGATTTTTGCTTGTAGAGCTCTAGATTTGACAATTTGAGTTGAATTCAGGATTCTTTAGTTACCAGGGACACTCATCATCCAGTCTTATTTAAAGATGTAATAATAATCATGAAAACCATCAAATAGTTGTCATAAATTTGACAACTGTTTTACTCAAAGGACCCTAGAATTTTGTTATCAATTATTTTTCATCAGTTTTACATGTTCAGTAAAGTTTGAATAGAGGTACTTATGTTTTGACAATGCTTGTTGCTGTCTGTGAAAAAAAAAAAATTGGCTAAAAGATACTCTCTAAGTTACTAAAGTTACTAAATTACTAAAAGTTACTAAGTTTACTAAAAGTTACTAAATTACTAAAAGATGCTCTCTAAAGAAATTAATCCTTTGATAGAAGTCAATATGTATGTTTCAGTTTGGCTGAAGTAACATTTTTAGTTGGCCTGGTCAGACAACAATTTTCAACACTTGGAAAACATTTTTGACAATATAACATTTGTTGCCATTTTAATTTAATTTTATCAAGAAAAATCCTATGTGGCTACATTTCAGAAGAGATCAGATGTATTGGTGCTGATCCCAATATATTTTGCAAAAAATAACAAAGTAATGACAGTTTGAACATTACATAGCTGAAAAATAATTGGGAGCTCCTTTTGTGTCAAATGCAGAACACTAGTTGAATTGAATGTTCTTTTCTTATCTGGGTGTATTGAATATAATGTCCCAAGTTTTGCATTGTCAAATTATAACGACGGCTTCAAGAGATGGCACTCCAAGTCCCATGTAAACATTGTTGTCCTGTTTTAAAGGTAAATTTTGGTTGCACTGTTGAATCATTGGTGTCTTTACCCTACATTTGCGGATTGAAGTCACATATGACAATAAACTAAAGTTAAAATTGTAATTAGGATGTTTCTAAACACTTAATAATAGGTGGCATTCATTTTTTTTTTACTCTTCAGTTTATATTACAACTTGCATGGAAGGAAATTCCTCCTGTGCTAAGTATAATTTTTAGGGTACTAATGTAACTGAAGTCTAAGAAATTAACAAGGTAAATAAATGTGTCAAATTTGGGGTTTGATTCCCATTGAAGTTAGTATTTCTGGCTTTTATAAGTCAATGATTAGAATTGCACTTATTTAGGGTGCTATTGTTGCAGCTGTTTTAACAAGCATTTGTTTCCTGTTTGTATTTCCTCCAATAAGTCATAGAGACAAGATAGGAGTTTTAAAAGAAACCATCTAGTTAAAAATACTAATTTTTTTTCCATTAAAATATCAAAGGAAATGATTTATTTTAACTTAACCCATTTAAAGTCATTATTATTGGAAAAAATATGCAAGTTTAGAGAAAAGCAAGAGATCATACTAAAGAATTGTATTGTTGAATTTAGTTTTTCTGAAAATCCTAATAGTATCTTTTATTTTGCATTGCATTTGTACAAGTAACGATTTTTTTTAGATAATTTTACTTTTACAAACACCAGTATTTACCATCTGAACTGGTGTTATTGTTCTTTTGCAAAATTGTTTCAGAAAGCAATTATCTCACTTTAGTACAAAAAGGAAGGGATTACAAGTGTTGTTAGACTCTTGTAATGTTGGGTCTTTTATCCCCACTGCTGTTAAACCCTCTTTTCCCCTAAAACCTTACCTTTAATTCCTGTTTACTTGATTTAGGCCAAAAGTTTAGCTTGTTTTACATAGTAATATATTTTTCATGAATCCAAAATTTCAAAATAGATGGTTTTTTCTTCTTAAGGATAAGTAATAAATATGATGATCCAAAAACTCTTCAATTTTTTCTGAAAATAGCCCCTTGAGCTCTATTTTCAATAAGATTTTCTTCAGTTTAAACTTTTGCTATTGTTACCCCTGCTGTGCAGTAAAAGTTAAATAGCTCATAAAATCCAAAAAATAATAGACAGAACCCAAATTTTAGGTGTCATTCTAAAAGTATTACTGTAGGAAATCTGAAAGAGCCTCTTTGCAATCATAAGTACAAAAAATAGGCTGGAACATCCAAGGGTGTATTCATTTGGTCTGAGTCATATAAACTATTTCATAACAAAAAGAAAAAGAGTTGCTATTCCCATTTTTAGGAAATTTCAAATCTTAAGTCAAATACTGTCCTCTGTTAAAAATTTACAATGTTCTATACCAAAGAAAGCTATTTACCTGTACTTACAGTAAAGTTTAGCTTTGAAATATTATTCCCTTCCAAGAATTTGGTTATTTTTTCTAAGGCATTTTCTTTATCCACCTAGGCTTAAAATATATTTATCTTTATGTAGCCTACATCAATGATAATAAATCGAATCATGTCTTGACTTGCTGAGCACATAAAAATCTAGCTAACCATTTTTTTTTTTACCAAAAATGTCTACAGACCATGTTTTGATTCAAGACTGGCCAATTTTTCTCGTGATTGTGTCTGCATTAATAGTTTTGAGAAGGTATAGTCTCTTTACAATTCTGTGAGTCAGCTATATAATAAGGCAACTTTCTTCTCTGATTAATTAAATAACCAAAAATATAATTATAAACCTTCTCAGCTTTTCCACTAAAAAAATTACTTGGTTTTTGTATAGTGGTTTTAATAAAATAGCTAAAATGTAATGATCATATTACAATAAGTAGGTATGAGTCTATAGCGGGCAGGTTAAATATAAGAGTCTTTAGTGGTGCAAAGACAAACTAAACTAGCTAATGTTGATTTAAGAATTTTTGCAAGTTTTGAATGCATATTGTTCAGCATTCAAAGAGACAGAATTATTACCAAGCTAGGTATATTTTAAATTGAAAAGGAATGTTAAAGCTTTGAAAGAAAAATACAAGCACTAGTGCCTATACAGTTTGTGATTTGGAATACTTATTTATATGTTTAAATCTATTTCAGCAAGTTTGTGTCATTCAAGGATTTAGTCACTATTTCTGAAATGGAGCAAAACGAATTTTGTTTAAAGTGGAATAACTACCTGGATCTATTTCACAGAGCGTTTTTATCTCTATTAGACAGTGAACATTTTACAGATGTCACCCTATCATGTGACAGTCAAAGCGTCAAATGTCACAGACTTGTTCTTTCATCTTGTAGTTCCTACTTTGAAACACTTCTTCTAGGGATTTCACACCCTCATCCTATTATTATCCTAAAAGATGTGAAATTTCATGATCTGATAGCTTTGGTGAAATTTATGTATACAGGTGAAGTGAACATTCCACAAGCTCAAGCTAGTTCATTAATAAAAGTGGCAGAAATGCTTAAAGTTAAAGGTCTTGCTTATCCCAATGAGACAGTTAACCAGATACAAAAACCTAGCTATCTTGTTCAACCTCAAAACAGAGTTGCTACAACCTCTGAAAGCAATTTCTTGGCTCAAGATCCTTCCAGTAATATAGAACTTCCTCTAGTAGATACCTCAAACCATAACTTGGTATACGGTCCTGCTAAAACTAGTTCCTCTTTTCATCAAAGAGATATTGCTGCATGTAACTCAGTGGTAAGTTTTTTCTATTTTTTTTTATTGAAGTAAAGTTTATTCAAAATCAAGTGACCAAAGTATGGCTTTATATTTTATTTCTCTAAGGATTTAGGCAAGGTTGTAGCCAAAGGCTAACGTGACACATGTGTGTAATATTTAGACTATGAATCTTCATCCCCACCTTGGAAATAACTTTGCCAAGAAATTTTGTAACTTAACAATTAAAAAGTACTAAGCACTAGGTTTTATTTTGCTGTTAAGATTTTCTTCTTTGATCTAACTTTTTTTTCTCACATTCTATTTTTTTTTAGTTCAAAGTGCCAATAGGCTATCATTGTAATCCCAGATCTGCTCAGATCATTGCCAAAACTGCTTTATTTTTTTTCTTACAAGACAATGATAGAAGAAATTAGTAGTATTTAAATCAAAGTCCTTAGACCTCTTTTTTGAATAAAATGAGCATTTATATATTGATTTAAGTGTCATTAATTGGTTTTTCTTCTATCTTTCTATTTCTATTTCTTCTATTAAAGTTTTTTTTCTCACAAGACATACTTATGTTTACTGGAAAAAGCATTGCCAAAAGTCTTTATATATGATCTGTTTAAACTTTTTGCAGAAAACAAACAAATTCAGAACACTTGTTCAAAATAAATCCAATATAAAAACCCCTCTTCTTGTGCTCCTGATTTTTTAATTTAGCTAACCTTCATAAGTTTGCAGTGTCAACTCTTTGGAGACTGTCTTCAGTTCAGGAATTTATTATATTCTATAGTTCACTGGTGTGGCCTTTTTCCAATCCTGTTAGAGATATACCAGAAGATCTCTCCACCACATAGGTTAGAATTCCCAGGAAACTACATTTTCAGGTCATTGTTTCCCCTTGTTCATTTAAGATGGGAACTAGGCCTTAATTATTTTGTATACAGAGGCTCATGGCCATGTGTAAGTTTTGTTGTTGTTATAATGTATTTTAAAAAGCTTTTAGATTTTTACCATTGAACATGCTAAGATAAGGATTAGACTAAATTATCTATTCATTTCTTTGTGTGAGATATGGCTGTTGAAAATTTGATCTAGCACAGATTCACATGAAGTATTTCCCGGGAATGACTATCTTCATCCATAGTACAAAATTTGAAAAAGATATTCATATTATATATATTTTAATAAAAAATGGCTGATATACCAGAATAGGTCTGTACTCTCCTGAAGAGGTTCAAGTAAGGACTTTAGAAAGTAACCTCAATTTTGTCTTAATGTTTGGTAAAATTCTTCTATCAATCTGTAAAATATCTACTTTGGATAAAAGAATAAATTTGGCCTGGGATGGATGATAGATTATCTATCAACAAGTGAAAAACACTATTTTTATACATGTCGAAAAATTCTGACAGTCCTATGTCAGCTGTGCCTCTCACCGAGACTATCTGTCTTGGCTTTATTCCAATTAGCCATGACTCAAGTTTTTCATCACAGTCCACCAGGTTGTTTTAATTCAAAACCAACAATGATAACAATTATGTTATCCTTTTTGATGTTGATTTTATTTGGATTTTTTTTTAGCTAGTCAAAGACGAATTTGCTGTGGGTATTGACAAAGGATGGAGCTGCAGTCAGTTTGAAGATGAAGGAGAACATTTTCATCATGGCAATGAAAAAGTACGCAATTGTTTTCTTTTATTACTTTTTAGTTATTTTTAAAGCCCATGATTGATCATAGTGGTAGTTCTTTTTCGATCTTTAGATAAGCAAAAATAATAGGTAGGATTACTTTAAATGTTTATCTTGTTTGTAAAAAAAAATTATTCTACTTTCCAAAAAAGTAAAAATTACATTTTATATTTACAAAATATTTATTTAGTGAAAAGGTATTTAGTTGTAGCTGCAAATAATCAAGATTGCTGAAGTACCCTTTTCAAGTGGGTTTTTCCAGTAGTTAAATCCCATAAGCCATGAACAATCTTAGTTGCCCACTTGTCTGCAAGTCCTGTGGACATAAAAAGTTTTTGAATACTGTTTTGGTCTCTAATACCCTTCAAATGGCACACAGAATTAATAGACTATCTGAGTTAACCTTAATAGATTTTAAATCTGCCTCAGTTCTAACATAAGGTGATAGACTATCATGAAAAAAGGAAAGTAATCTTTATTATACAACTCTGAAAAAGTTGTGTCTACCTTGCCTCTTAAGGCGACTATTTGTCTTGGCTTTACTCAAATTAGACTCACTTTGTCCCTGATCTTGATCACTTTGACCAAATTTTTCACTACCAAGCATTACTTTTGACCAATTTATTACCTACACTACCCACAGCCTAGTAGGGAACAAACTACAAATCATGACAACCTAAAATTTATAAACGCTTTTTAAAAGAAAACTGGCAAGTTAGAAAAAAAATGCCATTTTTGCTGGTTCATGAATGGCAACTATCATCTAAATAAGTCTTAATAGTAAAATGTTGTTTGAAAACAAATTTAAAGGAAATTCAAACAGTAGCCTGAAAGCCTCTAAACATGTAATTGGATTAAATCAGAAAAAAGACACCATAGGAATTTTAATGGCTAAAAACTCACAAACTCGGGGATTGAACAACAAGGAATATCACTTTTTGGCATGGGTAGCGTTGATGCGGGCTCTTTTGCATCTTTTTATTTTTCTTCATCATTACTGATGGGGCACTAGAACACCATAGAGGACTATTTAAGGAGTCATTGGAAAGAAAATTGCTATGTCTGGGTCCCCTTGTAATTACCAAAACATTATGCTTAAAATAAAACCAAATTTTTGACCAAAAAATTGCATCTTCGTATAAAAGAAAATTGATGACATCATAATCACTGGTTACAACCATAAATGACATTGCAGTGGAACTATATGATGACACTTGTTGCAACTGGGGTTTGTTATCTAGTATTTCTAGCCAATCTAGTTAAAGAATTTTTCCTGTGATATATAATCACAGTATTAGTAAAATCACAGTATAATCATAGGTTGTATCATAGTAGTGGCTCATGGTTCATAGTGACCCAAAATTTAATTAATGTAGTTACAAAAAACTGGCAAATGAGGACAAAATCCCCATTTCTAGCTGATTCTTGAATAGTGATCAAACAGTTCGTGGTAACGAACTGTAGTAAGAAGCGATCCGGCTCAATAGTAACCAAAACTCTAAAAAATTGAATTTTGATATCAATAGCTACATCAAAAGAATCGCATTTTAATGCTGATTTTAAATATATAAGTTTCATCAAGTTTAGTCTTAGCCATCAAAAGTTACGAGCCTGAGAAAATTTGCCTTATTTAGGAAAATAGGGAGAAACACCCCCTAAAAGTCGTAGGATCTTAACGAAAATGACACCATCAGATTCAGCGTATCAGAGAACCCTACTGTAGAAGTTTCAAGCTCCTATCTACAAAAATGTGGAATTTTGCATTTTTTGCCAGAAGACAAATCACGGGTGCGTGTTTATTTGTTTGTGGTTTTTTTTTTTTTTTTCAGGGGTCATCGTATCGACCAAGTGGTCCTAGAATGTCGCAAGAGGGTTCATTCTAACGGAAATGAGAAGTTCTAGTGCCCTTTTTAAGTGACCAAAAAAATTGGAGGGCATCTAGGCCCCCTCCCACGCTCATTTTTCTGCCAAAGCCAACGGAACAAAATTTTGAGATAGCCATTTTGTTTAGCATAGTCGAAAATCATAATAACTATGTTTTTGGGGATGACTTACTCCCCCACAGTCCCTGGGGGAGGGGTTGCAAGTTACAAACTTCTACCAGTGTTTACATATAATAATGGTTATTGGGAAGTGTACAGACGTTTTCAGGGGGATTTTTTGGTTTTGGGGGTAGGGTTGAGGGAGGGGGCTATGTGGGAGGATCTTTCCTTGGAGAAATATGCCATGGGGGAAAAAAATTCAATGAAAAGGTCGCAGGACGAATCTGGTCACGTTAGAAAAAAACGTCAAATTAAGAGCTTAATATACAATGCTGGGTGTTCGGAGCCTCTCTATTATGGAGTATAATTTGAAAATAACACAACTATACGAGCGATAAAACATATATACCACAGCCATAACTCAACTAACGAAAGAACTGCTAAGAGATAACACAACTATAAAGCGAAAACAGGTGAAAACTAACGGGAAAATGAACGAACTAAGAGGTGGAAGGGGCCCAGAGAAAAATATAATCCTTTTTCAATTTTGAGCCTAACTTCCGCAAAGGAGTAATAATGTCAGAAGCCCCGAAATACCGAATTATTTTCTTTTCAAACAGTTCGTGGTAAGGAACTGTAGTAAGGGGTGACCCGGCTCAATAGTAAATGAAACTCTAAAAAACGGAATTTTGATGCTAAAAGATACATGAAAAGAGTCGAATTTTTACGCTGATTCTAAATATATAAGTTTCAATTAATTTAAACTTTGTCATCAAAAGTTACGAGCCTGAGAAAATTTGCCCTATTTTGGAAAAAAGGGGGAAACATCCCCTAAAAGTCATAGAATCTTAACGAAAATCACACTATCGCATTTGGTATATCAGAGACCTCTATAGCAAAAATTTCAAGCTCCTATCTAAAAAATGCGGAATTTTGTATTTTTTGCCAGAAGACAAATCACAGGTGCGTGTTTATTTGTTTGTTTGTTTTTTTTTTGTTTTTTTTTTCCAGGGGTCATCTTATCGACCAAGTGGTCCTAGAATGTCGCGAGAGGGCTCATTCTAACGGAAATGAAAAGTTCTAGTGCCCTTTTTAAGTGACCAAAAAATTGGAGGGCAAATAGGCCCCCTCCCATGCTCATTTTTTTTCAAAAGTCAACAGATTAAAATTTTAAGATAGCCATTTTGTTCAGCATAGTCGAAAACCATAATAACTATGTCTTTGGGAATGACTTACTCCCCCACAATCCCTGAGGGAGGGGCTGCAAGTTACAAACTTTGACCAGTGTTTACATATAGTAATGGTTATTGGGAAATGTACAGACGTTTTCATGGGGATTTTTTGGTTTGGGGGGTGGGGTTGATGGGAGAGGGCTTTGTGGGAGGATCTTTCCTTTGAGGAATATGTCATGGGGGAAGAAAATTCAATGAAAAGGGCGCAGGATTTTCTAGCATTACTATAAAAAAAAACAATGAAGAAAAAAACATGAAAACGTTTTTTCAAATGAAAGTAAGGAATAGCATTGAAATTTAAAACGAACAGAGATTATTACGCATATGAGGGGTTCTAAAAATACTTTAGCATAAAGAGCGAGGTATTTAGGAGGAGATAAATACCTCGCTCTTTATGCTAAAATATTTTTAGTGATTTCAACTATTTATTCTACGGCCTTTTTGATTCAGGGGTCATTCTTAAAGAATTGGGACAAAACTTACGATTTAGTGTAAAGAGCGAGGTATTAACGAGGGTACAAACCCCCTCGTACACATAATAAAAATATAAGAATATAAAAGTTTGTTACGTAAGTTAATTCTTAAGTTACGTATATTTTTTACTAATAAAAACGTTCGTTGAATATTAAAAGTTCTAGTAGCCTTTTTAAGTAACCGAAAAATTGGAGGGCAGCTAGGCCTCCTTCCCCACCCCTTATTTCTCAAAATCGTCTGATCAAAACTAAGAGAAAGCCATTTAGCCAAAAAAAAAAAAATAATATACTAATTTCATTTCAATAATTTATGTGCGGAGAGCCAAAATCAAACATGATCAGACATTCAGAAATTAAATAAAAAAAACTAGTTTTTTTAACTGAAAGTAAGGAGCGACATTAAAACTTAAAACGAACAGAAATTACTCCGTATATGAAATGGGTTGTCCCCTCCGCAGTTCCACGCTCTTTACGCTAAAGTTTTTAATTGTTTTAAAAAGTAGAATTGTGGCAAAGAGTCAAACTTTAGCGTAAAGAGCGAGGGACTGCGGAGGGGACAACCCATTTCATATACGGAGTAATTTCTGTTCGTTTTAAGTTTTAATGTCGCTCCTTACTTTCAGTTAAAAAAACTAGTTTTTTTTATTTAATTAGTATCTAAATCCGTCTGAATAGCAAAATGTTATTTTGAGAACAAATTTAAGGGTATACTGAAAAATAGCCGGAAACTTCTAAAAATGTACCTATAAGAGAGATTCTCATCATTTTCCTCCCTCGTTAGCTGGTCTTGCCTCAAAAAAGTTAAATCGTTATGCTTGAACATGTATATTAGAATCTTGAATGGGTTTGACTTCAGATTGACTCAGGGATAGCTCAAAGGACCACGGCCAGGGGGAGGGTGAGATCTCATCATTTAAACTACCCCTAGGTCAACTTATACAAAATGTGAAATTTCATTATAATTAGGCTTCTATGACTTATATTTATGTACAAAGACAAAGAAGAAGCTAAAACGGAATACATCATGCTTAACTACGGACAGCTATGTTTGTATTTGCCTGTTCTTCAAAGTGGACCACTGGAAAATCTTGTTTAAGTCAATGACATAAGCCGGTGAGGCTTTTTTTTCATATGCCAACAACAGAAGGAATCGAGGCAGTTTTCAGAAAATTCTTAACAAACTTAAGCCTGCTCAATGTTCCTTCGGCAGCAAAAACTGCAACAGTTGCGGTTTCAGCCAATTTTCAAATGTGATTGGCTTGCTTAAGCTGGTGTTGCCGGCAGTTTCCTTCACGTATGACTTCTCTGAAGCAAGTAGCGCCGTGGCAAAACTGAAACAGAGCTTCAAACTCTACTTGAAAAGCACTAGAATCTGGAGTTTTTTCTTGGTTTGGGAAAACTGTTTTTACTCGCTCAATATCTGCAACTGAAACCCTTTTTTTAAAGGAGCTCTAAAGTTATGATCAAAATGGCTGAAAATTGACAAGGTAAGCTCTGAGATTATCTCCCATCATTGTTGTCAACCTTTCAAGTAGGATTCTAAAATGTTGTCTGTAGAACTGAAAACCTTGAGATCTCGACTTGACTCTGAGCTTGGCTGTCAAAATGAGATGGTTGAAGTCGCCAACGATGATGTCAGACGAAATCTTCCTCTGGATCGTCTTCTCTCGTTCTAGAAAAGATTTGCACTGTCAATGAAATTTTTCATTTCATTTTCCGATATTCTTTCGAAAAGTTTCTTCATAGCTTCAATTATCTTGGTTGCGTCATTGAGATTTATCTTCTCTTCTTCAATTTTTTCTGTTGCCATCCTGAACTTGTACGTGATCTTTTTTTTCATAAATATGGGCCAAGCGATTGGCCTAAATTCGAAGCTTAGATTCCTTTCCAGAAGGCCGCTAGCTTGTGCCTTCGTCTTCACATCGATGCTCTTTATCTATTTTATTTCGCAAATGGCTGAGACTATTGCTTCAAACTAAGTAACTAATGCTTGTATTGTTCTAGCCCTTGTAGTTTACTGAGTCCGTGATAAGTTACGGAGATTAAGACTGTTTTCAATCAAAGAGAGTTTCCCTTTAAGAGTGACAAGATGCTTAGTAGATGAAGAGAGGAACACGTATATTTCGTCTAGGATGTTGAAAAGCTCAACCATCCAAAAAGATGAATAGCCACTATGCTGTGTAACAGTATTGAGTCTTTGGGCTTGTCAGGGAATATAGGGCACATGGCGATCAAGAAGTCCCGATATTTCATGCTTGGCTCCATTAAATTGACCAGACAGCACTTGCATAGTCATAAGACTGTAAACCTAGTTTAACCAGGGGAATTCCTCTCCTTGACAATGTTCTTCTTATGCTTTCTGCCATACCCTGTCCGGTTTCGTCATTACTCTTGCGAACATGTAATATTCTCTTTCTATGTGTCCCTTTTGTGCTGGTATTGCGGAGAAAGACTGGAGGCTAGCCAAGCTTTCTTTGTCTGGTTAAAATCACCAGCAATTATAAAAGCAAGACTGCTATCCCGGCTTCTAGGGTATCAACCGTTGTTTGGAGGTAGAAAACTAGGTCGCGCCTGTTTTGTGCGCTTTCAGGGTAATATAAAGATGCTGTTATCACACATGAAAAATGACGAGAAAAGCCCGCGATTTTGCACATTATCCATATAAGCTCATGATCTGGATTTGTGAGTTCAGGTGGGAGTTTACACGAAAGGTCTTTCCTCACATAGATTCCTACACTGCCGCCGAGCCTCGGATATTCCGAGTACTTAGAAATGAGTTGTATCCAGCAATCCGTCCTTTAGCCTCATTAATGTTTTTCTCTTTTTTGTCATTGGTTTTACGACAAATAAAACTTTTAGCTCAAGGTTATTCATCAAAAAGTTCGTGGTAATGAACTGCAAGTAAGGAGTAAACAAGGCAAATAATTTTAAGCGGGTTGCTACTCCTAGTCTTATTATTGTGAATGTTTTAATTCTTTTTGTTTGGTATGCAAGGTGTTGGCGCTAACTGTTTTTATACAAGTGAAAACTGTATATTCATTTTTCTCTCAACTTACGACGGCAAGTCTATAGACAATCTGACTATTCTTATTTTTATTAATATTTACAATATTAATATTGATAATGGTTTTTAATAACATTCTTATTGAAATTAGTTAACATGCTTATTGAATAAGATTATTTTAATAAGCTAATCTTAATCGAATAAGAATTTAGATAAGCTAACAAGAATTTTAATTTTGCTTAAAGTGTGTACAAATAATAAGTGATAAGAATTTGAATAAATTCAAGATTAATTTAGCAAGCTAACAGGCCTGTTCAAATCTATGTGGAAGTGTATTTTGCTCTTCAACTTTAAATTCTAAGTGTGTTCTTTTACTCTACTTATCGTAAAGTGAAATTTTGTGTATACTGGGCTCCTTAAAGCATTTTTTACCAAAAGAATGGGAATAAATAGCTGCAAAAGCACGCATATTTACGCATTCTCTATTCGATACCCCTCTCCCCTTTCTGTATATGAATGAATAAGTATATCTGATTAAATCTACATTACCTGCTTGATAAACCACTTCTGGGGTGAAAGGGAAACTTCTTTTAGTTCTTCTAGGGATGCATTTGCCTCTTCCATTTCTATGTTATAACCTTGTAGTTATAGGGATGTGCTTTTCGTTTTTTTTCTTTTATTTAATAATAACAATTAAATTGACATCAATAATAACATAATTGACATTACTAAAAGATGTGTGATTATGTGTTTAAAACTCAAGTTTATTCCAAATCTAAAACTTTGTCCCTATTTTTGTATGTAATCTTTCTTCTTCTTTTTAAGTTCATTGGGAATAGGATCTTGGAAAGGACAGAGAGAATGCCCAACGCAAGCTTAAATTTTTCAGGTTGGTCTTTCATCGTTTAATTAAAGAGTAAAGGAAAGCAATATGCACTGTTTGTTCTTTTCCTTTTAAATATATTTATTTATATATATATAGATTTTGAATAGAATTTAAAAAATAAGAGTTACAACTTTTGCTTAAACCCAAATAAATTATTTGGTCTCTTGATTAGAATAAAAAAAAAACTTAATGACTTTTGCTTAAGCCCAATAAATTCTTTTATGTAACCTAATCTTTTAATTAAACAGATTTCACTTAAAACGATTTTTTACTTAACCTTCTCACACGGTACCCAAAAAAAAACTGAGGGTTTCCAGAAGAATCAATATAACAATATTATTCATATTTTTGATAATAATTTAGTGCACAATGTGGCCTAAGGCGGTTACGTTAAGCATTTATGGTTTATAAATTACAATAGTTAATAATTATAATAATAATATGCACTATGCGTCCTAAAAGGGATATTCTTTGTTTGAAAAAAAAAAATCATAACCATGTACTAATTTAGTGTCACTCAATAATAGATAGTCTGCTTTTTCAAATTTTGACACGTTTAATGGTTAAGGTGTTTTATAAAAGTTTTTCAAAGACAAATTAAAGAGCCTTATGGAATTTGTGAAGAGTGGAAATAATGTCTGATAATAATACACATTTAAAACGAATATAAAGTGGTTAGTGAATAAATAGACCCCAGATCGACCGAAAATGAAAATTAATAGTTCCACAAAACACAAAAGATAACAGATACTGCTATGATCAAAAAATAATAACGAACAGGAATTATGTGTAATGACAAGCAAAGTTAAAAATAAACACTCATTAACTTCCAAAGTGTCTCAAATTTGTTTTTTGATCAGTTTAATCAATGACCTCTATTTCATACCTTCTTAACTTTTATTTTATTGCTATCCACTTTCCTTAAATTCCTCTTATTTTCATATGGTATATCACTCAAATAATTCTAGTAGAAGTCCCTCGTTTCTGTTAAATGTTAAATACATTCATGAATATTCTTAGCTTTATTTTGTCTGTCTTCCCAAAGACTAAGGCCAGGGGTTGTCCTCGGGCTTCGAAAGTCTGAGGTCAGGTGTTGGAGTCCTGGTGTCGGTGGTTATTTGCTTTGGAATGGGGGTTAATTGTGCGACTCTGTAAGCTCAGCCAGAGTCGACCCAGCTCTAAATGGGGCGGAGGGGAATACAGGAAGCTTCGGATGATTTGCCCCAACCACGAATGGCTCTTTTAGCCAAAGGCATCAAATAAGGAGGTTCGTACCTGCGCAAGTCACACTATTGGTCAGCTTGCGAAAAAGTTTTTGTTCCCCCAAAGACACCATCAGTGACTTCACTAACTATTTCCCTAAATTTATACGTTCTGTCTCCTACTTTGCTAAATTTTTCACTCTCCAGTTTAATATTCAACCTATTCTGGAAAGTTTCTCTTGAATTCTTGTAGGGGAGTCTACCAATATCATAGCTTCCTAGAAAGCAGTTACCCATCCTAAGTTTTATCTTCAGGTTAATCCTTGGCACAACTAGAGGGTTATATTTACTTTTAACATCGATAGCAGCGCTTTTGTATACCCTAGTGTATTGTATCGATCCTGTCAGTGTTCGATTTACAGTAACATAATAAGGTTAACTGTATTACCGTCATGTCAATTCCATGGTAAATTATCGGCCATTCTAAAATCAATTACTGAATTGGTTTTAATGCCTACAACATCGCAGCAGTCTGTAACCAGGACAGTTTTCTTTACCTTCGAAAAAGTTATGTGTGCTAGGATGCCTTTCTGTCTGCTATGAGAACCGTCATTACTCTTTTCTTTTTCTAAGACAAATTTATCCATGCTAGGATACTATCTATCCTTTTTTGTACCAGCCTGGGTGGTAAAATCTTCTAATAAAATTACTATGTTTCCGCCTTTGACCCTTTTAATTTGTTTTGTCAGCTTTGGGCAAAATTCATTCGAGTCATTAGTATCTCCATTAGTTTGATTTACAAGGGTGCATACTGCTATGATTGATACCTTGAACTTTTTGGCCATAAATAATTTTGTAGTAAATAAATTGTGTATCCTCTAATGTTATGTTTCTAACCGTGGGATGTAAGTTTCTGAAATTCCTGTTAAATCCAGTTTGAAGTGTCTAAATTCGACTGTCAAAATGTCGATTTTTAATTACCTCAGTAGATCAGAATATATCTAAAGTAGATAAGAATATATCTTACGAAACTCAGCCCTTCTGTTGTCTATTAAACTAAGTTATCAAGCACAGACATACCTCTGCCGGGAGCAGGACGAGATTTAGGCCCTAGGGTGAGGCGTACTAAATTAGGGTGAGGCGAGTTCTATTCAAGGCAGTGGCTTTATGAAGTCTATTATGGAGAATAATTCGTTAAATTATGGAGAAACTAGAATCAAAAAGTTTTTATTATGAATCGTTGATGGGCTCCAAGCTGGGCAGTGGCTTCTGACCCTCAATCCTGTGTGCAAAATGCATGTTAGTCATTTATAACAACTGCTTTCAGACACTCAATGACATTTCGAAATTTTTAGATATTCAGGTTTAAAGTTAAGTCGCTACAGATCAGTGAGTGAATTGCCTCCACAAACCGAATTCTTAAAATCGTCAAGCATCATTACAAGCTAAACTCTTAGAAATAAATTCATATATATATATATATATATATATATATATATATATATATATATATATATATCAAAACCGTATGATTCGGAGTCTGTTCTAAATTTATAAAAAACATTAGTTTTAACTAAGCCAACGAGAAGTTATTAGTATGAACGTATTTGTTGAAACAAATTTGTTGAGAAAAGGCTGAAAGATCTGGCTTAGTTTCGCCACATATTTTAGTTGTCTTTAGAATCAAGGAAGTATTTTTTGGTTGTTTTTTTTAGCAGTTGACCATAGAAAACTACATGTTTAATTTGCTAATCCAATAAATCCAATTCATGTCTAATTTTTTTTTCAATTTTTTTACTGTTAATTTTTAAGTCTCATTTTAAAGCGCCATATAATGACTGTTTTTGGTTCTTCATAATTTCTAATAGCAGAAGGGACACCTTTGTGAGAGTTTTAATGTTGTTTTCATTTATCTTTAGAGGTTGAAGAAACATTCCATGATTTTAGTGAAGATATTTCATCGCTCAAACATGAAGATGCTGCTCCGGTGAATTCTCCTGACGTATCTAAAGAGTTTAATCGTAATTTAAAGCCTTCTGAGGTTGAATTGAATATTCGTGAGAATGAAAGTGAGTTTTCTAACAGTATATTTCTCTTATTATTCAGTCCAAAACCTATTTGAATTGCCTGGAAAATGTATTAGAAAATGGTGAAGTTTTATTAAGATCCACTCTAAATCTAAGCTATATCGCGAGGATGCCATGTTGGCTATTGTCGTGGCAGATGAGTGTATTGTTTGGTCTCCAAGGGCATCACAATTAAAACATTTTTACCCTTCACTCCATCTTAAGTCTATTCATTCATTAATACGGCTATTTTCTACTATCATTTTTATAGTTACTATTAAATGCTGTATCGTAGAGTGAAGAATGTGAAAAATTATCCTTTTTACTCTGAAAGCAAAACAAAACACTTGACCGCCCGTTTTACGTGTATCTATTGAGTCAGGTTTTTCAATAATCATTGGGAATGTACAACTTTTTTTTATGGAACAGATATAAAACAGTATGAACATGTCGAAATCAAGTAAGAACAGTGATGTTTTTCAAATCAGAAGTACTTTTTGAGAATTTGCCAATAGTCAACTAAATGGGTAAATACAACAGAATAAGATAGCCTAATTGGTCTTTTAAGAATTAATATAAAAATATTTTTTCCACAAAACGAGTTTTCAAAGGGAAGTAAAGAGCTACACTAAGCCAAAACTGAGCAGGAGTGAAGTCAATAACCTTCCAAGCGTAAAACTACCACAAATCACTGTCAATAAATAAATAAAACTCAAAATGAACTGAATTTACAATAAATAACCTAGTCAAACTTAGTCAAGCGAACAAAACCTAGTCAAGCGAGCAAAAAATATTATGAGTATGACTGACAACCCCCAGACCTTAATTTGCACTTTACTAAACAAAAAAGAAAACGAAACAAAAATCGGTTTTGAGTTTATTTATTTATCGTGCTTTTTGGTAGTTTCACGCTTGGAATGTTATTTGACTTTATTTCTGCTCATTTTTGGTTTAACTGAGCTTTTTACCTTTCTTAGAAAAACTTATTTTGTGGAAGAGTTTTTTAAATTAATGTGTTCTTTTTCAATTGACATTTTCTTTCATGGTAAAAAACAATATTTTATATATTTTCGGTTTTCTTTTATATAAGAATCAATAGTTTGGCTTGATATTTGTATGTCAGAGAAACTCTTTCAGCAATTTTTAATCCTGACGAAAATATTATGTTCAATTTAAGTTTTTACATCTGAAGTTGACCATAAAAATTTAAACTTAATATCATTAACAAAAAATTATATGTATGCTCTTTAAAAACCTGGATACTCTTACACTCTTTTGACTTATTTAAATTGTAAGAGTAAAAGTAGTAATAGTAGTAGCCCCGAAAGTTTCAACTTAATATCCCTAATCGTTCTCGATATATTGCTCAGGTTTCATATTGGTAGCTATGGACACAGTTACTTTTGAATTAGTTTTAAAGTTACATTTAGTTTTGAAACATATTAGGTCAATTGCATAACTGGGGGGGGGGGGGGTTGACATACCCAGTATCCATAGAGACACACTTGCTTGACTATTCTATCATGCTGAACAAAACGGATGCCTCAAAATTTTGACGGAATATGTTTAGAAAACGAATGGCCTTAGTATTAGGGCTGCTTGCCCTCCAATCTCTTTTAATCTTAAAAAGGGTACTAGAGCTTCTAATCTTGAACCAAATTAGCTCCTTTAAAAGCTTCAAAATTTCTAGCTATTATAGAGGGGCGCTGCCTGTGATATTGCCTATATGGGCCTTTTAAAAATCTGGATGCATATAGTTTTTACTTTTATTTGAAACTCCCCGTAAACGTTACCTAAAAGTTTCACCTTAATACCCTTAGCGTCTTTAGTTATTGTAACTGTAGTGTTGGTATTAATAGTATACACATTGTGCCTTCTGGCTTGTTCAAAAGCCACCACAACATAATTTTAAAGGTCTAACTTAATAATGTAAGTTGTTCTTTAGGTTTTGCTTTGTCTCCTTTCTGAAAATCTACATGCTCATAGTTCGTTTTGATTTACTTTAACATCAGCCTAATTCTTCCTTAAAAGTTTCACCTTAATACTTGTAGCATGGGTACTAGTAATAGTTGTATTAGTAGCAGTGAGTGCATAGCTCCTTTGGTTTTTATGGCATTTGGTATTTACCAAGTGACATATAGCAACCACAAATTCTGTCGGTCTGTCTGTCTATCTGTCGGTCCTGGTTTTGCTAGTTTAAGCAATTCCAGATAAGCTAGGACGATGAAATCTGGCAGACGTATCAGGGAAGAGACAAGATTAAATTAGAAATAGTCGTTTCCCCGATTCGACCATCTGGGAGAGGGAGTGAGGGACGGTTAATTCGGAAAAACTAGAAAAAATTAGGTATTTTTAACTTACGTACGGGTAATCGGATCTTAATGAAATTTGATATTTAAAAGGATATCATCTGTCAGAGCTTTTATTTTTATCCGATGGCGTTGGGGGAGTTGGAGGGGGAAACCTAAAATCTTAGTAAACGCTTAGAGTGGAGGGATCGGGATGAAACTTCGTGGGAAAAATAAGCGTAAATCCTAGATATGTGATTGACATAACCGGAACGGATCCAATCTCATTGGGGGAGTTGGGGGGGGATTATTTCTGAAAATTTAGAAAAAATCAGTTATTTTTAACTTACGAAGGAGTAACCAGATCTTACTGAAATTCCATATTTAGAAGGTCCTCGTAACTCAGATCTCTTATCTTAAATCTCGACAGGATCTAGTGTAATTGGGGGGAGTTGGGGGGTGGCGGAAATCTTGGAAAACGCTTAGAGTGGAGAGGTCAGGATGAAACTTGGTGTAAAGAATAAGCACAAGTCCAAGATACGTGACTGACACAACCGAACCGGATCCGCTCTATTTGGGGGAGGGGGTAATTCAGAAAAATTAGAAAAAATAAGGCATTTGTAACTTACGAACAAGTGATCAGATCTTAAAAAAATTGATATTCTGAAGGATCTTGTGCTTCAGAGCTCTTATTTTAAATCCTGACCAGATCCGGGTACATAGGGGGTTGGAGGGGAAATAGAAATCTTGGAAAACACTTAGAGTGGAGAGATCAGGGTGAAACTTGATGGGAAGAATAAGCAAAAGGTCTCGATACATGATTGGCATAATCGGAACGGATTCGCTCTCTTTGGGGGAGTTGGGGATTGCGAGTGTTTTGGCGATTTCGTTGCTTCTGGACGTGATAGGATGATGAAAATTGGTAGGCGTGTCAGGGACCTGCACAAATCGACTTGATAACAGTCGTTTCCCCGATTCGACCATTTTGGAGGGGGGCTGGAGGGAGAGGAAAAATTTAAAAAAAAAGTATTTTTAACTTATGATTGGGTGATTGGATCTTAGTGAATTTTGATTTTTAGGAGGACTTCGTTTCTCAGAACTCTTATTTTAAATTCTAACCATATCTGGTGATATTGGGGGAGTTGGAGGGGGAAACGGGAAATATTGGAAAACGCTTAGAGTGGAGAGATCGGAATGAAACTTGGTGGTAAGAATAATCAAAAGTCCTAGATACGTGATTGATATAACCTGGCTGAATACGCTCTCTTTGGGGGATTTGGGGGGGGGGGTGTTAATTCGGAAAATTGGAAAAATTGACGTATTTTTAACTGAAGAACGGGTGACCGGATCTGAATGAAATTTGATAATTTCAAGAAGGAAATCATGTCTCAGAGCTCTTATCTTAAATCCCGACCATATCTGGTGGTATTAGGGGGATTTGGAGGGGGAAACCGGAATCTTGGAAAACGCTTAGAGTGGAGAGATAGATGAAACTTGGTGGGTAGAATAAGCAAATGCCGTAGATATATGATTGACGTTACGGGTCTGGATCTGCTCTCTTTGGGGGAGTTACGGGGTCTAGTGTCTTGGCGAGTTCGGTGCTTCTTGACGTGCTAGGACGATGAAAATTGGTAGGCGTGTCAGGGACCTCCACAAATTGACTTGATAAAGTCTCTTTCGTTTCGACCATCTGGGGGAGGGGATTGAAGGGAGAGGAAAATTAGAAAAACGAGGTATTTTTAACTTACGAGTGGGTGATCGGATCTTAATGAATTTTGATATTAAGAAGGACCTCGTGTCTTAGAGCTCTTATTTTAAATTCCGACCGGTATTAAGCCTCTGATTTTCCTTTTAAATCAATATATTGATTCTTAGAATTTTGCTAGAGCTCATGCCATATGAGCTCTTGGCTCTTGGCTCTTCCAAACTCGTCACAAGTGCCATATGAGCTCTTAGCTCTTGTCTTTAATATCCCCTTCAACACACCCAGAAATTTTCAACTTAACATCATCAACCTTTCTTGAAACATTTCTAATACGCCCTCTTGAGAACATACTTGGGCATAGTGTGTTTCCATAGTGCTGGTTGCCCTCCATTCACATCCGACTCCTAGAAAAGGCACTAAAAATTCCGAAATTCAATAAATGAGCCTCACTTGGTCCGAAGTGTATGTGACCATCTATTCCATAAAAACCTTACATGCTTCGAGGCCTGGATTGAAACGCTTGCCCGTTTGCTCTGGGGGTTTGGGTCTACTCTGAAGACATTGTTATATGGTCTTTGGACTATTTTGGACATCTCGCTATTTTGATCGGTTGGGTTTGGGGAAAAGAGGATGTTGGGGTGGGGGGGGCGGTTGCTGCCCTCCAATCACTTTACTCTTAAGAATCGCACTAGAACTTCTGATTTTCAGTCCAATGAGCCCTATCTGAGTTTATACGATCACGCTTTCCGTTAAAACCTTATTGGCTCCGGGGCATAACTTAAAAATCATGCCTTATGACTCTGGGGGGTGGGGATGTCAACCGAAAAATTCTTGTTATTTGATCTTTGGACCTTTTTTCTATCAATTGGCTATCTCAAAATTTCTATCGCATGGATTTTGGGAAAATACAACGCGAGTGCGTGGGGGATGGTTGCTGTCCTCTCATCAATTTGACTCTTAAAAAGGGTACTAGAACTTCTGATTTCCAATCCAATTAGCCCCACCCAAAGCTTGTGTGACTATCTTTTCCATAAAAACCTTTTATGCCCGCGGGATATGAATTATAACCCTTGTGGCGAGTGCTGGGGGGGGGGGTAGTAATCCTTAAAGACATAATTTTCGGACCTCTAAACTACGCTGAACAAAATGATGAGATATATTTGGGGAAAAGATGAGAGTGGGGTGGGGCTAGTTGCCCTTCAATTACTTTTGACTAGTAAAAAGGGCACTAGAGCTTTTAATTTGCAGTATAATAAGTCTCTTTCGAAGTTTCTAGGACAACTCCTTCTATGCGAAGTACCCTAGCATAAACCCCCCCCCCCCCCCCAAAAAAAAAAAATACATTATGCTCTTTACTTAGTCACCGCTGTTGCACTGCGTGTGATATTCCCCTGTGAGTAAGTCAATTGGTAAATAATTTGAATTGTTCAATCTCAAAGTATTTTAATAATCAACATATTAACGCATAGCTTAGATAATTAACTGTTCATATAACTGTTTAACTAATTAACTGTGATATATAAATTTATTATGTGAATACAAGAGATCCTACCAAGCTGGGTGTACTAGAAATCAGAAGAAGCTTAAGGTTTTAGTAATTTAACCAGCCACGCCCTAACCATGAGAAAATACCAGCTATCTTCGTCACATTACATCTTCATCAATTTGCTACGTGATCTTCGATGCTCGATATTCATTCCTGGGGGGAGGAGGGTCATTCTGAGATGGTAGATTTCTAAGTTAGTAAAATGGCCCTAAGCTGAGATTAAAACGGGGATGAGATAGAAAAGCCAAAACACCTTTTGGAGATACCTTAGGCTACTATTTGAGACACAGAACTGTCATTAGCCTTTGTCTAAAGATTAGTAGGGCGTATCAAATGCTATCTAACTTGAACAAACTTTGGAATTTATTTTACGTTAGTAGAAGTTTAAAAAAATGCCACTGGATGTATTATATGTTTTCGTCTATTGCTGAAAGTTTATTCTCATAATTCTTCCAGTTTCCAAGATACTAATTCCAAATTTCTTTGCAATTTTTTTGAAGTTTTAGGAAATTTTTTAAAAGTTATTTCCGAATAAAAGATATATCTTTTAGGTAGAGTGACATACAAACATTTGACGAACTTGAGAAGGACATAGTGTCTTTCGTTTTACTTCAACACTATGAAAGTTCCAACGTAATACCCCCAGCTTTTCCTGTAATATCTAACATGCTAATCTTATCTTATCTAACATGCTATCTTTTGATTTGGTTTCATATATATTAATAGTAATAATTTATTTGTAACCCATTATCCGAGGCAACGCTATAGCGTTGCTTATATTAAAGGCTACGCGGCTCCGATGTTTTCTTTTTTTTTTCCCCAGAGGCACTTTATATGGAAGGGTTTGCCGTATAAACTTCAGAGGGGGGCTCATTCAACTGGAAATCAGAAGTTCTAGTGCTCCTTTGAAGAGTTGGAAGTGATAGAAGGGCAACTTGCCCCCCCCCCCACGCCCTTCTTTCCAAAATACGTCCGATAAAAATTTGGAAATAGCCATTTCTTTAAGAATAGTTTAAAGATCGTATAACAAAATTTATAACATGTCATATAACACAACCTCCCAGGGCTCGGGGTAGGCGTTGTATGTTGCGCCCTGGGGGCATATACGGTTCTCATAGATTTTTTTTTATTGTTTTTAAAAAGTAATGTTGTGAGAAAGAGTCAGACTTTAGCGTAAAGAGTGAGGCGCTGAGAAGGGAACAACCCCTTTCATATACGGAATAATTTCTGTTCGTTTTAAGTTTAAATGTCTCTCCCCACTTGCAGTTGAAAAAAACTTGTTTTTGTATTTAGTTTTAAGGAAAGCGCCGTATTTACCCATAATAGAAGTTTAATGTGATGTGGGCATCTTTAGGGAAAACACAGGTACAAAGAAGATGGTAAGCCCCATTAGTAGAAGATAATAAAACACTAAGAATAATAAAACATAGAGTCTAATTAGCATTATTACAGTCACTTATTGTATTCCATATCAATTTCTGGAGTGGGGGAGCAAGTGACAAATCTTCTTTAGTATCAGTGTTCCAATTAAGTGACAGGTGGCCATAGTCCCTTTCTTTTTCATCAACTTGGACTGTAGTAGTAAAGAGTGAAGGGGAGTATACACAGTGATCCAGATCCGAAACTGAGCTACTGTTGTGGAAGTAGTAAACAGTTTTGTAAGCATTGGACAACTTATAGAACTTATAGCTCTTAGTTCGAAGGCTCTGATTAAGTATCTCATATGCATAGGCATAGTGATAGGAACTTTCTATCATTTTGAGCAAAATAATCATGTCTAAAATTTTGCTTGGATGTTTTTTTACGGAAAGCAACCAAGAGGGGCAGTCGGTTGACAACCCTATCTCCTTTGGCTCTTAACAAGGACACTCGAAATTTTTCTCTGTTTTAATTAGCCACCTCCGAAGTATCAACCATAATCTCTTCCATACGAAGGATCCTGGGAAAAATGCACAGAACCTGAAAACTTACGGTACTATTGTGCGGGATATTATTGTCAGCTCTCGTGACTAACGTAAAATAAAAAGAACTTTTGTTGAATTTATTTAGTAAGCTTTACTGTTGATTTTCTTGTATGTAAGTTTTACTTATATTATGCTTTAGAAGGTGAAGACACTTTAACAAGTCACAGTGAGGAGGTCGTTGGCGTTGCAAAACTTCTTTTGTTTCCTGAACGTGAAGATGATCCTTTGGATAATTTTCCTGGATTTTCAGGACCTTTTAAACTTCAACCTGACAGCCAAGAATCAGGTGCCACATCTTTCGATAGTCAAGGTACATATCTTTTTTTGTTTTTGTTTTTTTGATCAAATATATTGGATTATGAGATTAAAAAAAAAAAAAATTGAGACGGACAAGTGGAAAAAATCTATAAAATTAGACTATAAAATTCGTCACTTGAAAGAACATAAAGCTGAGAACTATAGGCCTTTTTTCGAATTTTTTACCGGACCAAAAACATGCGTAGGGAGTCTAATAAAAACGTATAAAATATTGCAGCTAGATTGTAACTATAAATCCTTTTAATAAGATAGGACAACGGCAGACACATTAGATAAGACAAAACTGTTCACACTAGAACTGCAGGTCTGTGATGCCAATTTGTGCTCCCACTATTTTAGAAAAAGCATGCGCTTACTTGTCTGCGGTACCTCGTGATCACACAGGAGCACATCAAAAACATACAAACGATTTCAGGCGGTAGTTTGAACATGCTCTGTGTTTCCGTATCCTTATATGGTATACCAGACAAACCCCATTAAAGTGATCAGCGCTGTTTAAGAGAATAACACTGTTGCGGCTAAGACAGGAAATGTGGTTAGCAGCTGTATTTGTATTAAATCAGGAGTTAAGCAGGGTTCTGTTCTATCCCCCTTTATATGGCTCATATTGATGAATTTTGTCTTAAGCAGCACAGGAAAGACAATGGGAAAGCACGGAATCAACTGGGGAGGAAAAAATTTCCCGGACTTAGATTATGCTAATGATTTAATATCCTAGATGAAAGTGTGAGCAAAATGAATGATCTTTTAGAGGTTTTGCGACTTCAGGGTGCTAGAATAATTTTTAAAATTAATGTTGAGAAGATCAAGTCGCTAAGTCTAGCAACAAGTGAAAATAGAAAGATTTTGTTTGATATCGAAAAGATTCATCAGGTGGACAGCTTCACTTACCTTGGTTTTATTATTAGTGAAGATGGTGGAAGCAGTGTAGATGTTAAAAGTAAAATAGCAAGGCTCATAGTATTTTTTTTACAGTAAAAAAAAGTTTGGAAGAGTAGGAAGATAAGTCTGCAAGCCAAGATTAGAACACTGGAAGCTACAGCAATGATAGTGGTCAAATATGGTTCTGAAAGTATTGGAACCCTGATAAGCGGATGAAGATTTGCTGGATATTTTTCAGAGAAATACCTACGGATTGTTCTTTGTACCTGGTTTACTGACCGCATTTCAAACAGTAGGCTCTACGGATAGTTTTTTCAATTCTGCTTTCTAGGGCTATCATGAGAGAAGGGTTGAGATAGCTAGGTCACGCTCTACCGATGAAGGATTATAGATTTTGGAAGATTGTCCTTTTTGGCCAACCGTCTAGGGCTAAAAAAAAAAGCATGTCCGGACTGGGGTGGTAGAAGTATTTATATTTTAACTTAAACAAGAAATTATACATTTTGTTGATTTATGGAAGAATTTTAATTTGTCAAAATAAGATGTAATTTTTTCTTGCTAAGTTTTTTTTTTTAATGAAAATATTGTTGTGCCTTCCGTGAATATTTCTTCCAGAGCCGTACTTAAGGAGCCAAAAAACCACATTTGGCTTTTGAGTCGCACATTGCCAGTGCTCTAGACGGTTGGCCTAAAACTACTATCTTTGGGAAACTGGTTTTCAACCCACAGTTTTGCAATTGGTCCATTGTGTTGTAATAATAAATGAAAGGGTGTTTTGTGTATGGTTTCAAATAAATTTCGGGCTACTACTATAACTATTTCTGTTCTTATAATTTTAATAAATCAAATTTTTTTTTTGTGTATCTAGGTTGTCAAAGAGCATGGATAGAATGTTTTGAAATGGTATTAAGTTTTAATTTTCATGTCGTTTTGAAAAGCTATAAAATTAAACGATATCCTATTATTAGTGTCAGGATTAAAAATTGTTGAAAAAGTTTTTCCAACATACACATAGTTAGCCAAACTATGAATTCTTATAGAAAAAGAAGATATAAAAAGATATAGAAAGAAGATATAGTTTTTTCATAAAAAAGACTAGGTCAATAAAAAACTATCTGAAGTTAATTTAAAAACTTTTTTTAAAGAAGAATAAAGAATAAGAACTAAATATCCATGAGACCATCGCATAAAACGCATCGAGTTTAAACTAAAAATGAGTAGAAATAAAGTAAAAAAAAAATCTTCCAAGCGTAAAACTAGCACAAATCACCATCAATAAATAAATAAAACCCAAAACGAACAGAAATTACAATAAATAACCGAGTCAAACTTAAAACTAGCAAAAATTAACATTAGTAGTGCTGGCAATCCCTGTGCTTGCTCAAGACCAGGACATAACTTGCATTTTAGTGACTTCAATCTCAATCTTTGAAAGTTAACGATTACTAATGGGTAGTCTCCAGAGTATTTGATTATAAAACTACCTATAAGTTAACACTTTACTCATATGATGGTGTCACGGCTAACCCTATTAATAATATCATTTTAAGCCAAAAACTGGGGGGATCGATACAAGATAATGAAGTATATAGGAATGATATTATTACATACATGATGGTATATTATCAAGTTACAATTGTCTCTAACAGTTTGTTAGCTTTAAAACCACGTTTTTGGCTGCTGATCGGTGTATCGCTTACTATTTTGTTTATATAAAATAATGAACTTCCAATTATGAGCTTTAAAAATCACGTGTCCCGACCGCTGATCTGTTATTTTTCCTATGTGTGATATAATCAAGTTCCAACTGCTTCCAATAAGTTACAAGCTTTAAAAATCCCGTGTTCTGTCTGCTGATCAACTTTTCTTTGTTCAAACTGCTGATTGGCTGTTCAGTTATCTTATGTATATAATATAATTAAGTTCCGACTGCTTTCTACAGTCTTGACACCTGAAACTGTTTATCATCATTACTCTAGGGTATGGGATTGAGGATTTCGTATTATAGCGTTATAAGGTTTTTTCCATCTCATATATTTTGTATTATTGTAGGAGTTGCAGATAAATCATCAAGCAATACCAATGCACTTACGGAAGCTTCGAATTCTATTATTGGATTGCATAGAAAAAAGTGCAGAAAAGTCTATGAATGTAATATATGTGATAAAAGATTTCCCTTCCATTCACAATTAGAAAGACATCAAAGAATTCATACGGGAAAAAAAGGGTTTAAGTGCAATGTGTGCAGGAAGAGCTTTTCTCGATCATCGGATTTGAATAGACATGAAAGACTGCACACAGGTGATAAACCGTTTAAATGTGATATTTGCAAAAAGTGTTTTTCTCAATCGAGCAATTTGAATTCGCACCTGCGAGTGCATACAGGCGAGAAACCGTTTCAATGTGATGTGTGCAAAAAGTGTTTTACTCAAGCGAGCGGTTTAAATCTGCACCAAAGAGTGCATACGGGTGAGAAACCGTTTAAATGTGATGTGTGCAAGAAGTGTTTTTCTCGATCAAGCTGTTTGAATAAGCACCAAAGAATGCATACAGGCGAGAAACCGTTTTGATGTGATTTATGTAAGAAAATCTTTTCTCAGTTAACACATTTGTTTGGACATCGAATATTGCATACAGGGAAAAAATGTTTTAATGTGATGATGTAGGATGAAATTTTCTCAATCAGACAATTTTAATAATGATAATATTAGTAATAATAATTTTATTTTTGCCCGGTCATGCAAAAAGAGGGAAAGTGGAGCAATACAAAAGAAGGAAAGGATAAAACTAGAACACTCTACATCAAAGAACAAAATTAAGTTATAACTTTACCAACGCTTTTTATTCTGTCGTTATACAATTTTTCCAACGCCTTTTATTCTGCACTAGTCTCAGTAGAAGGCACAATGATAATTGGGTCCATCATATTTTGAAATCTTATAACAAATGTGTTTTTCTCGTACAGAGGTATAGAAGCAAAAACTTGAGGTATTTGCACTGAACAGATCGGAGTTTTAGTCTGTCAGTTTGTGTGAGCTAATCCCATAGCGGAGATACATAAGGCAGGTGAGGGAGAGCAACCGCTCAGTGAAGCTTTAAAAGAATCTTCCTGTTTAAGCTAGATTTCAGAGAGACAAGCTTCCCGTAACTTAAACGAATACTCTTGGTTATTTTCTCGATTAGTAGTAAACGAGAATTTTTGACATCACGACCGTGCGTTATTCCCAGGTATTTCACGGTATTTCCAGAGAAAATTTTTATTTGTTCAACCGTCACATAAGTAGGGCCACTGCTTTGCTGCTTGCATGATGAGGGACAAAATTCCACAAACCCTGTCTTTAGTGCCTTGACCCTTAGACCAATGCTTTTGTAACCAGTATTCAGGTGGTCAATATTTTCTCGTATAGAAGTTAGGTTGCAGCTTAACAACAGCAGGTTGTCAGCATACGAAAGTAGGCTGAGGTCACATAGATTGATGCTGAATCCTCCAGCAACGTTTTTTGTAAGTCCGGATGTCAAGGTGTTAAACAGTATGGGGCTTAATACAGATCCTTGACAAAAACCCCGAACAAGTCTAATCGGTCTGCTCAGGTGATCCCCTGTCAGTCTAACTTTTACAAAACTGCCTGAGCACCAGAAAGATGAGAGTGCTACGACATGATCATTCACACCATACTCGAGTAATTTCAGGAACACCTGAGACTGCACAACTGAATGGAATGCGTTTGAGATGTCTACGCTGCACATAAAGAGTGAGGATCCCATTTTTGTGGGCTTTGTCAATAGCTTTCTTTAAAAGCCTATATGCGACCGCCCAAATAAGGTTTCGATGGAATCCGAACTGACGATAATCCAATCTACACTTTCCCGATATTTCTGGAAGAAGAAGTAGCCCGAGGACCTTACTGAGAACACTTGAAACGGTAATTTGTCTATATTCTGTGCACTGATTTTGGTTTTTTCCCTTTTTTGGGGATATTTGACAGAACACCAGCACAAAATGAGCTGGGGACCACACCACAATCGACACACATCTGGAACAGAAGAGTGATATGTTTAAACAAGAGGTCAGTGCCATGCCTTGGGTTACCCGGACAAATACAATCAAGACCAGGTGCCTTTCCACGTTTTAATTTACAAACTGTTTTAGCTACAGTAGAACTCTTATGCCTCTTGTCTTTCTTTGCAATAGTTCCTTCTCACATTTCCGATATACGGTAATAACCACTTTTTCAGCCAAATAATGGGTTTACCCATGGGCACGATCGTTTCACCATTCTTGGCAACTTTTTATGTGGAATTTAGTGAAACTTCTACTGTGGAAAATTTTTATCTGAAACACCGGTTCTGGGCTGGTGTGTGGATGATGTTATTTCTGTGTGGGATCATGGATATGAGTCACTTAACTCCTTCTTGATTCATCTAAACACTTTGGATTAATTTTCAATAAGTCTCCTAGACTTGAATTTTCTATTTATAGGAAGCCTACGCATAATGATAGGTTTTTACAAACACCAAAAATAAGAAGAACAATAGGAAATTTTTTTAAGACAGTGGGAAAAAAAATAGAATGAATATTTCGGCTCTATGTCCGAGGGCCGTCCTCAGCAATACAAATAAGAAAAAACAACTTACAAGAGGATAAAATCAATAAAACTGAAATGAACAGTTTTTCAAAACGTCTTCGTCGTTATATAGGTATTTACATTTTTCCTCCAACCACTCTCCCTCCATAAAAAGAGGAGTAGTTATTTTTTTGGTTGACCGAGTTATAAGAATATGATCGGAGCCTCACATAGTTTCTTAATTGAACTATATTAAAGATATTTTATTTTGCAATGGATACCCCATAAATTTACTTGAGACCATTATAAAGAAAAGACAAAAAAAGGCAGAAAAGAAGTCATCAAATCCACATATCCTAACAGATATCATCGCATTGATGGATGAGAAGAAACTTTTCACTGTTCTACCCCACATTCCAAAACTGAGTGACAAACTGAAAAGAATCCTTAAAAAACATAAACTTAACGTCACCTTTAAACATTCAAATAAAATACAGAGCTTTTTCAGCAGTGGCAAATATAAAACCAGCCCCATTCTGGGAAGTGGTGTTTATAGAATTCCCTATTCTTGTGGCCGTTTTTATATTGGAAGAAACCAACAGCAACTAGGGGAGAGCTTATTAGAACATAGGTCTTCAATAGACAAGGGCATGTGGCTACGCCAAAGGCCTGAGATTTTTTATTCCGCCTTGGCTCAATATTTGTGCGATAGTCCGCATCATTTTGTCTCATTTGACTGCACCTCCATTATTGCCCCCGATAAAGGTCTCATGTAAGTTTTCAGGAAGCAGTTGAGGTAAAAAAAAATTACATACACGAAAAGGTAGCTCTTAATAGAGACACGGGAAAAACTTCTCTAAGTCCTATTTATGACAAAATTGTAAATTGTGATCGTTTTCGTATAAATCAACAAATTTTTGTTGCATAATCAAGTAAAATTTCTGATAATAATCTACCTGGAAAGAGATTAGTCTCTAAGAGTGTTGTAAGTAAGATGAAATTGTGAAATACCCTATCACCGTTACCGAGAATGGGTCGTCATCTTTTAGTTTGTTTTTTTTTAGATTTTTTTTTTTTATCTGTTTATCAGTTTATTCTGCACTGAGGAAGGTCAAGCGGATGTATTTGCATAATTTTCAATTTTTTCACTGGCCGTCAATTGTCCTCGTTCCTTTTTCTTTGCGATTTTGTGTTTTATCATGATTAGCCAGTGTGGTTTCAGAAATTATTTACGAATTTTTAATTCTAAGCTAAAATATTTTAGTTGAATCTCACCTTCAATTCTTAAGCCCAATTCCTCCCTCACCATATACTTAACAATATTTTTAATAAAATATCAGGCCTCCTCCCTTCACAGTTGATCTGTTCCTTACCTCAAATTACATCCTGAAACGGAATAAGCCGAAAGAGATTGGCAAGCCCTTAAAAAAGCTCTACAAACATACATGATATTAAAATTTGGAGATTTTTCGAAAAAGTCAAGAACGTTTAAATATGTTGGAGATTGATGATAGTTCCACAAACAAAGACACAATGACATATCTGAACTAATTTGCATTTTTTGATTTTTGATGAGACAGCAAAATTATTTTTCCACTTTACAGTAATGCCTTCAGAGATTTAGAACTGAAATCTAAGATAAAATACCATTCATTCAAAAAAAATTAAGATACTATCAAGTTAAATTCAGAATCATGTTGTTATTATGATATGATGTTATTGCATTAGTAATCTATGAAAAAATGACTTCACTCACCTGAATCTTTTTTTTTCCAAAACTAAGGCTCCTAACAAACTTTCTTGAACTTCTTTTCTACCTAAATCGAAAAATCCACTAAATAAATAATATATATATATATATATATATATATATATATATATATATATATATATATATATATATATATATATATATATATATATATATATATATATATATTTATATATATATATAATTCTATGGCAGAAACTATAATAATTAGGTATTAAAGGACTGAGTTTAAAATAGTTCGGAAATTATTTATTCGAAGGCTTTATTAAAGTGATGATTGACGATGTTTTTCTGTGATCTGCCCTAGGAGTTGGTCCTTGTTCAATTTCTATTTGGTTTTTGTAGATACTATAAGGCCCTGTCTTTTGGATTGTTGTTTAACATCATTTAGTGAGGACGTTGCTGTTGCCTTCTCTAGTAGTTATTGGGATAATTTTGTAGTCAAAGAGAAAGAATTTCCGAGAAGTTTCTGCATTTTTACTAGCTTGAGTCTGCTATGAGTTAACGTTACGATGACCACTTTTATTTTACAGTCCAGAGTTGGGAAGTCCAGTAATGCTAATGGTAAGATTCTGTTTTTTAATGCGGTTCTTATGTTCTAGAAATCTGTCATTTAGGCTGGAAATTAGGCTGGATAGGCTGGATGTTTCCTTCCAATCTTTTGTGGAAACACCACAGTGATAGAGATTCAACGAAGGTGGGGCCTTGGACTGATTTTATGTTTTTAATTTTTGTCCCAAGAGTCCCCCTTGGGAATTTTCACATTAAAGGGATACATTAAAACACAGATTAAAGGGATTTTATTTACTATGGTTTATAAGCAAGCCAGACAATTGACTGCAAAAAACTTGAATAAATAACTTGAGGCATAGCAGCAATGGTGAATTTAGTCCTGTATATTAACATTACAAATTGGGGACTCTTGGGACCCCAAATCTCTTGGGGGAAACCCTTGGGCTTTTACACCAAGATCTACTTGTATGTTTCGTATGGCTGCATATTATCGGCAAGCATTTTTTACATTTATTTTAAACCTGTTCAGGTTCTTTATAATTGAATTATGTGTCATCTTGCTGAGTATATTGAAGGTTTGCATAAGACTACAGATTGTTACATCAAGCTGTAAGTGCTCGATGTATGTTAGCTGTGGGAATAACAGGTTAGAATTTTCTCTTATCAATATTGAAGTTTCGTAAATCCTACATTTTTTCGTGATTGTTTTAGTGACAATAGGTCTTCTCATCATTATAAAATATGTTATGCTACGGATTGCATTGTCCCACATTAAAGGGGAACCAGGGCCATCTTCCTTATTAGATTTTCAGGGCCTAGTAAAACTATATTCCGGAGACAATTTTGGTAGATTAGCACCTCGTGTTGTTTAAAAATGAGCTAAAGAAGTTTTTGTTAAGTGTAGGTTCAAAGTTGGCAATATATTTTATTTTCTCAGTTTTGTAATATTTTATAATAAGTTGATGAGAGATTGGTGACGCTTTATTGTGCTTTTTTGGTTCTTTGTATTTATTTAATAATAGTTAAAATGTTTGTTAAATGTAGCTACCTATCATGAGAGCTTTTTTGCACCTTTCTAGAGACGGGTATTGGCAGTTTTGTTTAATGTATTTTCTTTATTTGAAACACTTAAAAAACATACTATATTCTATATAACTATAGTTACATACCTTTTATAATGTTAAAAGTACTATTTTGATCTTCGTATTCAAGATTATTTTCTACTACAGTGTTGGAAAGAAACTTCAGTTTTTATAAGAAATCGATTTTATTTAATTTTTTTGCTAATTGCAAAACATATTAAATGCTTAAATTTCCTTCAAAATGAGCCATTAAACAGCTCACTAGGAATTTCCAGTGCTTCACTAGCTGCAGAGGAAAAGAAAAAAAAATGTCGTTTCGGCAGAATATAGCAGTTCAAGCAACTGATTTTGTCTTTCAAACCAATATATAATCCTCGTTATTCTAGCCAAGGGACGGTAAGTTTACTATATAGGGGTTTTCGACAAGGCAGCTCTAATAGTGTACTTTTGTTTTGATCTGACACTATTTTTAGGAGCTTTGGGTTATTGTATTTCTTAGTATTGGACGTGATCGTCTCTTACTAGATCGCCCGCTGCAACCCTTTTTACTAACAGGAAAAAGCTTTTGGCTTTTTCCCATTTGGAATAGCAAAAGATGAACCTCAAGGAATCAGGCAGCTAACTATGTCAAATTTGTGACTTGGTTTGTTCTTTACTAGATTTTAGCTGTCTCTACTGCAATTATACCGACAAAAACTACATAGTCGCTTTTAATAAACTATAGCGATCGTTTATATAACATTTATGTAATTTGGAATAACTTATATTAATATTTTTTCCAGCTCATTCTTTAAGTTTGAAAACTCAGGGTTGTGGTTACTATTGATACAGAATGTATTATTAAACAAGAGGGAAACTCGATAAAGACAATATTCAATCCTAATACCGTACTTAAGTGCCGCTTTCAACTCCGTTTGTCAACGGAAGCTTAGCTGCACAACCAATAACTGACCGAAACGCCTTGCACCGACAACACTTTCAATTTCGATCACAATATTCGATGCATCGAAATTTCTATCAATAATTATAATCCCTAGAAACTCTTTCTTGACTAGTCTTTATCGAATATTGACATCCTTGGGAATCGCAGCTATGACAGTAGAAGCCAAAATGTCATCATGCATGTGGATGACCAAGCGACTTCTGCCATTTGAGAAACGGGGTATTTGACTGCTTTTCCTGTTACATTGTCAAGAATATCACCCACAAATTCAATCTTCGGCATCGTGACCCTGCGTTTATCACGAATGTCTGTTCTAAGCACATCTTTACAAATGTCAATGGCATCTTTACAAACCTCCTTACTAAAAAACTTTGAAGCAACTTTCACGGTTAACTCACGATAAACCTCGCTCTGAATTTACTGGTGAACAAAGTTCAATACTAGCGACCCGTAAACTAACTTATCCAATATAGCAAATCAACGTGTGTCTGAGAATCATAGTCCAAAATCGTTCTAAAATTATTTAACGGCGTAAAATAAACTCAGTAATATCCACTATCAGGCAATAAATATAAAAATTATAAGCGAATGCCTTGAATCGAAGCCAATTTGATCCGTAGTAAAATATTATGAAATAGCAAACTAAATTAGCTACGGTCAATAAAATAATTCGAGTTCAAAGCACTGAATTAATGCAAGTTTAAAATCAAAATCAAGAAGTTTGTCTCACCCTGAATCCGGGTCAATTTGACCCGTACCAAAATATTATGAAATAACAACTGAATTAGTCGCGGTCACTGGATTAATTCCAGTTCAAAGCACAACAGTGTCCGTTTTGCATAAAAACGCTACTATGGGGATCTATGTTGTTTTTATTTTTGCCAAGGTAGCTTTTGTATAGCCACATAGTATTTGCACCATCGTTTGATAGATGGTAGCTATCCATGGTTTCTAGTCATATTAACTAGATCGTTAACTTAAGTAAGAGAAGCAAACCCGTAAGATTTAAAGTTTATAGAAAAAAGCTTATTTTTACCTAAGCCAAATTTAATTGGTATGAATAAAAAAGAAAAAAATTCCAAATACGATGACACCTTTCAAGCCAATTGTAAAACTGATTTTTTTTTTTTTTTTTTGAGCCTTAGAGTGTGTTGCCCTAGAATTGACTATTATATGTTACTAGTCACTCAGATAAGGCTGTCTGAGACTTTGTGTTGGCCCCATTTGCGGAGGAAGGAATATCTTTTTGGGTTTGTACTGTGGCCTCATAATAAACGCACCAATAAAGCTAATCAAAATACTAATTTGTTGTCTATTTTAGGGGGAGAGGATTGCGTCCTTACTGGTTTATTTTTCTGTGCAGCTCAATCCTCTTGCACCAGAACCTTGTGGATGTGATCCCAAACCATACAAAAAAAAGTTCTGGCTATTTTTTTCTGCCGAACTTCCGTACAAACCAGTAAGCTTTTTTTGCCACTGATGTCATGAGTTCATGCCAGTTGTAGGTCACTTTGGTTCTTTTTTGGACCCTCATTACGGCAGCACAATTGTGTATCTGCGCAAACAGATTTCTTCTTTTTTTATTAGGTTCCAAACCACTCAGAGCTAAAATCTTGTCTGTAATTTTTTCAGGCCCCGCAGCATTCACCTCTCTCTCTGAAACATAGAGTTTCTCTTCGCCCATAAACAAACATGAAATTTTCAACCTGATCGGAATTTTTTTAGACCTCTTATGTGGAGTAAACATGAGTTGAAATGATGTGTCACTGTTTTGCATAGCAATGAAGATAATTTTTCACACGTCATTTGTGTGCGTACTTTATATTTTTATACTAACCCATATTATACATAGCCCAGTTTTTGGAGCTATTCAAAAATAATGTTGTTGGTACTATTCAAAACATACTTATATGCAAACCAATATATTGTTCCTATTTCCACTCACTGGGGATTGGAAGGTCGCTTCCTATTAATTAGAGTCCAGGAAGACTGAAAGTGACATCAGAATGTGACAATACCCTCGCTTAGTACCCGATGTCCACCCAAGGAAGGTCAGGGGGGAGGGGGACGAAAAATCAGAATCTTATTTTCACAGATTTTAGTGGATTGAAAGGTTGTTTTCTATGGGAGACCAAAAGTGACGTAAGAATTAGAAATTCTATTACTTAGCACCCCATTAAGAATGAGAAAGATTTAGAAATTTTATTACTTAGCGCCCCACCCCATAGAACTTTTTATCCCCCCCCCTTCTTTCAAAAAAGGTGTATTTCTGCATGGCCGATCTTGGAAAGGTCATTCCTGAGCAAGTTTTCCTGAACATTTTGGCGCCAAAGACATTTCTGTTGCACAAAATGTTGAGGTTTGCCCTTATTTTTCTTAGTTTTACTGGACTAGTTTAAACTAGTTTTACTGGATCGCAGAGCAATTGGCAGCAGATCGTGAAACCTGGTCCAAAGAGGTCACAAGGATGCCGGACGAGGTGGAAACGCCTGACTCCCGCCACAAGTACAAGTACCAGCTTTTGTTACCCCAGAGTACACACAATGACCGATCCCGTTAGCAGATACCCACGGGAGTGGAAACATTTGTTAAAATCACGCATCTATGTATTATTTTTCTCTAAAGACTGATAAATAAAAAGCTGCATCCAGCTTAGTTTGAAATATCAAAAGCTAGATAGCCTTATTTTATCTTGCAAGACTCTTTAAATATAAAACAACTAAACTAGTAAATAATGTTTATTCATTTAAAGGATATACCAGGAAATTTACGAAGAAAAAAAACATATTAAAGAGACTAAATTGAACGGTACAATTTTGTTTTGTCAATGTGCAAATTTTCGACTAGTTCCAAAAAACGAGCACAACATGAACAAATCAATTAATGAATTTAAAACTGACAATGGCTATTTAGACGAGTAAAATGGCAGTAAATTTGCAGGCGACCCTTAGGGTTACTTTGGCAGTGCTGTTTTTATCTTTTGCCATGGGGTGCGTTTGTTTACTTGTCCGATTACTAATCTGATTAATCCAAGCGTTTTTTTAGACACATATGACGTCAGAGGTTAGTCGGATTATCGCCACAAACGCTCAGGATTACTTGTCCGTGGGCTGGCACTTTTGTCCGTGGGCTGGCACTTTATAACTCCCAAATAAAAAGATTATTTGAGGATTGTGACGTCAATGCTATATATTTTTTTAAATGGATAAACATGTGAAATCGTTAAGTCTAGAGAAAAGACAAGGAAACTGTAAATAATTAGCTTTTCAGTGACCTGTAAGTAATATTATGCATATTCCTTAGTATCTAAAGGGTTTTTGGTGTTCTAGGCCTGTCTTGCATAGGCTAAGCTTCATAAGGAGTCAGAAGAAAAGTTTTTTTGTTATTAAAAAGGTTGATTCTTAGGGAGGCAGCTATCACATTGGTGAGTTAGTCAAATGTTATTATATCAAACAGGCCTAGTTTCTAAACCATCCTATAATTATTAGTTGGAAAAAATTTAGAATGATAAGGCCAATACCTATAGCCTTTTATATAGTCTATATTTGTTGAGACTGCTATTTAAACTGGATTTTTAAGATACAGTAGGGGTAAAATTTTACTTTAGCTACTTTTGGCTATCTTTGAAAGAGGTTAGGCTAGGAAAATGAAACTTTCAGGGATGTGTCTACAGGCTAAAGTATTTCCCAGGAAGGTATTTTGAAGTACCTACTTCTACTTCTTTTCCCTCTAAAGGGTCCTGAAATTTTTGGGTGCCTTATTTTTTTGGTTATCAGTTTCTTTTTCTCTGGCCTTAGTTCTTAATTATTCTGGCCTTAGACAACTCCTGTTGATTGAGCAGAACTTTAAGCCATAACACTGTTTTTTTCTAATTCTAGAAATAATCTTTTATGCCACCTCATTATAGGTTAAATATATGGCTCATATTATTTATTCTCCATGAATTTTGTTTTATTTGATTTCATTGATGTCAGTTGCTTTCTGTTAAAAATATATTTATTTTTTTACATCAAGCTTCTTCTTTTGTGAAAAAATTTGAACTGTTTTTCTTTTTATATATTGTATAAAATGTAAAGGAATACCTGGCCCTTCATTTCACAGATTCAACTGAAAGTATTAGAGGCATCTTACATCAAAATTCATTTGACACATTTTAATGTTTTTTTTTTTTAGATGACATAGGACACCATTAAAGTTTTGCATTTGCTTTGCTAAAAATTGTCTTAAAAAGTGCCAAGTTTAGAGAGTTATGTTAATATTTTTCTTGCTGATGAGTATCATTTTTTTTTAATTCCTTCTGTTTAAAGAATTTTAGAGAGATTCTGAGCCAACCATGGGTATATTGTTGTTACAAATGATTTTTCTCAAATGGGGTTGTGGAAAACAAGTAGAACATATAATTTCTCTTTTTTTATTATTTCAAAACCAGAATATCACAAAACTAAGCATTAATATTGCTGATTGTACCTTAAGTAAATACAATCCCTGATGGAGTTTTGTTGATACCTGTTTAAAAATGTATTTGTCTTAATGAAATACATATTGTTTGTGGGACAGCAATGAGCAACTATGACTTGAGTTATTTTTTTTTTTTTTTTGATATTTTCTTTTTTCCAAATAATTTTTGTTCTCTGGTGACATTTGTATTCCTTCCTAAGTGGCTGGCACTCTAGGTTGAGAATCCTTTATCCAAAGGGCACTGATGTAACTCTGTAAGTTCAGCCAGAATTGGCCCAAACTTAACAGGTTACCTAGAGAAATCTGGGGTCAGTAAGCAGGAAGGACATGCAAAAGCATAGGATGACTGGCCCCTAGCTTCCTATTGCACTTCCTGTCTAAAACCCATTAAATATAAGTACAAAGGAAGAAACGTCAGTAAGGTGGTCCTTCCTTTTCCATGAATTTTTGATCTACAGACAACAGTGTAGGTCATAAGAATTGGCTGGTGAATGTTTTGCAAGGTTTAAAAATTTAGGGCAATTGCTCAGGTTGGCAACTGAGCACAACAGTAAAATTTTGTGACTGGTTTTTCTTTGTGAATGTCATATTTATGTCATGTCCAGAATTTTAAAGTTAATCTTCATTGTTTTTTTTTTTAATTTCCATGGCCCTAGGACTTTTGTGTATTAAAACCTACCTATGTCCATCCATTTTCTTTTAAACAGAGAGGAGTTCTATGTTTCCTAGCTTCAATAAATTTATATGCAATTTTGAGACCAGGGTTACAAAGTAGGTCAAAACTTGCAAGTGGAACTATGATATGACTAATTAATTTGTAAGAAATGTATATCAATTTAAAGATTAAAAAATTATGTAGAAAACAAACAAGACAAATAAATAAAAGTATCCCTTTACAACCATTTAATTAAGTGTAACAAATGTAGATTATCCCTAAGATTGAAATGAACAAAGCTTCAATTATGAATCTGTTTTCTTTAAACAGACTGAAGGGACAAACCTCCAAGCTATGACAAATTCAATCTCACTTTTGATCTCTATCCTTTTCAATAGGAACTTTCCTTGGATTTTTTTTCAACCAAGTAAAAACATTAGGGACATGATCAGGTATAAGTGACCTTCCACGAAGCCTACATACCCAGGGGAAAATTGTGCAGCTATACTAATAATTGGTAAATTTTTTGTTGTTCATATGTTTGATTTACAAATAAAGTGAACATACTCCTTGATGCCCTTTTTTATTTTTTACAAACATAATAAGTGCTTCAAGTACAAGTTTTTGAGGTCTTGAAAATGACCAAAGTACACTCAAATAGTTTTTGGGTATAAGAAAGCTTAAAACATTGGTCTCAAACTTACTGTTTCATTATTAATCCATTTTTTACATGTTGTATAATCTATGAGCACTGATTTTCCACAATTAAGTTGGATTAATAAATTTTACAATATTATGCTGTATTTCTTCTTCTTTGATGCCAAATTTTCAATTAAGGTAGGTGTTTTTGGTCATTTTTGACAAAATAATGTATGTTTTTCACTGCCAAAATTTGTCAGGTTAAGTAAGGTCAAAAAGTGCTTAAACTTGAACTAGCAAAATAAGCAATTATTATATTTGTAAAGAACATACAAAAAGGCATCAAGTGGTATATTCATTTTATTTTTAAATCAAAATATGAACAACAAGAAATTCACCTCTAACATGCCTAATTTGCAAACATATAGCCCAAATTATATATTTCCAATGTTTTCTGCCACCTGTTACTTGTTTTTCCAGTTCTTGTTTTGCCACAGTTGCCTCAATTAACAGGTACAAGGGTTGAGGGATAGATTGGCAGAATCAATAGAAAATATGTAATTTCAGCTATAGATTTCCATATTAGCAGGGTTGGGGCTAAAGTAGAGCAGGGCTGCATGTAGAAAGCTATAATTATTATGTAAATTACAAAGAATCATCTTTTTTTAACAGGTTTTCTTCATAGGTCTACAGGTCCTTCTCTTGGCTTATACCACATCAAGCATTATATAACCAAAGAAGAATAAGTAGCAAAAAGCTATATATACATAAGCACATGTTATTTAACAATGACTTCTCTAGTGCTTAACTATGACCCCTTAGCAATATTAACAAGAAACAAGGGTAAAACTGGTGCAAACAGTATTACTGGCTTTCATATAAAGTGAATATACCACTTGATGCCTTCTTATATGCTCTTTACAAATATAATAATTTCTTCTACTGCAAATTCAGATTTAAGCACTTTTTCACCTCTTGACCTCTTAAAAATGACCTATTAATGGAGTCATTACAAATCTGTAATAGTTTAGAAACAAATTTGGGCTATATATTTGCACATCAGGGGGGTGGGGGTAAAGCATAGCATATATTATATACGTAGACTAACCATTGCTGTTTTTTTTTTTAATGTGTTTGTGCACATCAAATTTTAATGAAAAGAGAAATCACCAGTGCAACAGCACACACACAAAAATTCAAGCAATGGTTAGTTTACATATTTAATATATGCTACACTTTACCCCCACCCCCTGATGTGCAAATATATAGCCCAAATTTGTTTCTAAACTATTACAGATTTGTAATGACCCCATATATAGGTCATTTTTAAGAGGTCAAAAAGTGCTTAAATATGAACTTGTGGTAGAAGCAATTATTATATTTGTAAACAGCATTACAAAAGGCATCAAGTGGTATATTCAAATTATATGAAAGCCAGTAATACTGTTTGTACCAGTTTTACCCAATGGTAAAACTGGTGCAAACATAAATAGGTAACAGAAAAAGTGCAATTTAGTGTAAATGACAATCAGGAACTGGATCAAGGGGGCCAAAAACAGGGCTATATAATTGGAGTTCAAAGAACGTGGTGATTTTTTAGTGAAAAAAAAAAGCACTTCCCTGGCTAATTTAGGACTTTGAATTAATTAGCCTACCAAAATTTTCCTATCCTATGCAATTGAAATAATTTTCCCTTTTCAGAGCATTAAGACAATTTATCACAATAAAAAATATCCAAAGCATCTTGAATGGAATGACTTAAAAAGGCAAATGACAACCACAATTTGAAATCTTACAATTAAACTTCTGGCCACACAAATTGTATTAGGCTACCCAGCTCTGAAATAATTGCTGAAGCTGTATTTGCCTGTAAAATTTGAAACAGGCCCAAAGTCCTAGCCTCTTCCTTGTCAAAACTTCACATAGCATTAAAATAATAATTACACATGACCAATGTTGTTATTATTCGCAATTAATCTTGCCGTTTTCAGTAACACGTGGTCAGACAAGTATTTGTTGCTATCTTTTAGGGGTTAAACCTCGATTAGTAAAAATCCCATTGGACAAGTAAACAAACGCACCCATGGTGAGACTACCACAATTTGTGATGAAGAAACTAGAGTTGCGTTCGAATCACATTCCAAGTTTACTGAAACCAACATTCTGCCGTTTTATTTGTGATTCCGAGTTAACTTTTAGCGTTCGATTTGTAAAAGTTGACTGAAAGTTAATGAAAAGTTGACTTTTAACAACTTTTACATTTTGTACGTTCGTCTCAAGTTAACTCGGAAAGAGGGCAAAAGTTTCAATTATAGGTAATCATGGAGTATGTGTTCAGATGAATCCAGGATGAAGGCACCACTTTTGTGTACCAGTTTGGTGAGTTATTGAGCCAGATTTTTTGTTGTTGGGTAGGTTGCACTAAAATACACTTAGAAACTATGTTATTATCCTTGTTAAAACTGGCTTTTTTCTTGTGTGGGTGGGTGGGTTTTATTTTTAACTGGGTGGGGGGATAGGTAGATAATAAAATGGTTAAGAAAAAACTTATAAAGTTATTGCAATATTAGTTAAAGTTACTGCAAAGCTACTTGAGCAATTATTTCAGTTCTGGATATCCTAATACAATTTGTGTGGCCAGAAGTTTAAATGTTAGATTGCAAATTGTGATTTTCATTTGTCTTCTTTTAGTCATTCCATTCAAGATGCCTTGGATATTTTTTTTTTTATTGTGATGGATTGTCTTAATGCTCTGTAAAGGTAAAATATTTCAATTGCATAGGATAGGTAAATTCCAGTAGGCTAATCAATTTAAAGTCCTAAATTAGCAAGGGAAGCGTTTAGTTCACTAAAAAATCACTTATATACAGTGATTTTTTTAAAATCACTGTATAATTGGAGTTCTTTGAACTCCAATTATACAGCCCTGTTTTTGGCCCCCTTTAGCCTGTATCCAGTTCCTGATTGCCATTTAGTCCAAATTGAATTTTTTCTGTTACTCATTTCTTGTCAATATTGCTGAGGGGTCATACTTAAGCACTAGAGAAGTATGCAGCTCTGCTTTACTTTAGCACCAACCCTCCTAATATGGAAATCTAAGGCTGAAATTGCATATTTCCTATTGATTCTGCCAATCTATACCTCAACCATAGTATCTGATAATTGAAGCAACTGTGGCAAAACAAGAACTGGAAAAATAAGTAGGCTAAAAGGTGGCAAAATACATTTAAAATTTGGGCTATATATTAGTAAATTAGGCAGGTCAGGAGTAAATTTTTTGTTTTTTTCATATTTTGACTTAAAAATAAAGTGAATATACTACTTGATGCCTTTTTGTATGTTCTTTACAGATATAATTGATATAATTGCTTATGTATATATATATATAATATAATAATATAATATAAGATATATAATTGATATAATGTACAGATATAATTGCTTATGGGTGTGTTCCAGCTGATGGTTTTTCAGTAACTGCAGTTACTGCGTGGTAACTGCCCATTTTTAACTGCAGTAGAGCCAGTGGGAACAGCACAGTAACCTGACTAGCAGTAGCATCATTTTCAAATTAAATACACGTGTTCAAATTTAAGGGACAGTTTAATGCTGATTAGTATAATTTTTTTTTTTAATTCCTGCTGTTTCAGAGCATTTAGAGAGGTTCTAAGCCAACCATGGGCATTTGGCTGTCACAAATGATTTTGCTCAAATGAGTTGGTGAAAAATAAATAGAAAATATAAATTTTCTCTTTTTTTATTATTTCAAGACTAGAATATCACAAAGCTGAGCATTCACATAGCTTGATTGTATTTTAAGCTAATACAATCCCTGATGGAGTTTTGTTGATACCTGTCTTAAATTGATTTGTCTAAATAAAATGGGCCTATAGCATTTATAGGACAGTAGTGTATAACTATAGCAATTTTTTTTCAAATAATTATTGTTCTCTGGTCAAATTTGTGTTCCTTGCTAAGTGGTAGGCGCTTTGGGTTGGAACGCTTTGTCCAAGGTGTATAGGTTTAATTCCTGGCATTGCCAGTTTATTTGGTTTTGGATAGGGGTTGGTGATATGACTAACCTCAGCTAGAATTGGCCCAACTTTAAATGAGTACAGATGGAAATCTAGGGACAGTAAGGAGGAAGGGCATGCAAGAGAATAGGCTGGCTGGTCCTTAGCTTCCTATTGCACTACCTGGCTAAAGGACCACCAGGTCCTTTACTGGCCTACTGACTTAGCCATGGAAACTTTCTTTCAAACCCATTAAATTTAAGTAGAAATGAAGAATACCAGTGTGATGGTCCTTCCATTTCCCTGAAATGTGGATGTATGGACAAATTTGTGGGTCATGAGAGATAGCTTGTGAATGTAATGGGGGTGAATGTTCTGCAAGATTTAAAAATTTATGACAGTTGCTCAGGTTGGCAACTGAACACAGAAGTATAATTTTGTTATTTGTTTTTCTTTGTGGCTATTATGCTTATTTAATGTCAAGTATTTTAAAGTTAATCTCCTTTATTTTGTTTTTAATTGCCATGGCCCTAGGGCTTAAATACAATAAAACCTACTTATATCCATTGATTTTCTTTAAATAGATAGGAGTTCTGTGTGTCCTAGCTTCAGTAAATTTAAATGTAATTGTGAGACCAGGGATTACAAAGTAGGTGAAAACTTGCAAATGGACCTCTGGTATCAATAAAAATTTGTAAGAAATGGATATCAATTGAAAGATTAAAAAAAAAACTGTTAGAAAACAAAGAAGACTAATGAATAAACAAAAGTATCCCTTTACAACCATTTAATGAATTGTCACAAATATTGGTCACCCTTAAGATTGAAATGAACAAAGCTTCAATTATGAATCCATTTTCCTTTAAACAGACTGAAGGGGCAAACCTCCAAGCTTTGACAAATTCAATCTCACTTTTGGGCAATCTCACCTTTCCTTTTCAAAGGAAACTTTCTTTGGATGTTTCCAATCCAACTAAAAACAACAGGGACAGCATCAGGTACAAGTGATCTTCTACTTAGCCTACATACCAAAGGGAAAAACATGCATCTTTATACTATAAAAAATCTGTAATAGATTAGAAACAAATTTGGGCTATATATTTGCACATCAGGGGGGGTGGGGGTAAAGCATAGCATATATTAAATAAGTAAACTAATCTTTGCTGTATTTTTTTTTTTTATGTGTTTGTGCACATTGAATTTTAATGAGAAGAGAAATCACCAGTGCAACAGCACAAACATAAAAAAAATACACCAATGGTTAGTTTATGTATTTAATATATGCTATGCTTTACCCCAAACCCCCTGATGTACAAATATATAGCCCAAATTTGTTTCTAAGCTATTACAGATTTGTAATGACCCCACATATAGGTCATTTTTAAGAGGTCAAAAAGTGCTTAAATCTGAATTTGTGGTAGAAGCAATTATTATATTTATAAAGAGGATAAAAAAGGGCATGGAGTGGTATATTCACTTTATTTGAAAGCCAGTAATACTGTTTGCACCAATTTTACTGGGAAAAGAAGCCAATAATTTTTAGTTTTTAACTAACCTAGGCTATAATATAAAGTTACAAACCAACCTATAATTTTTAATTTTTTCAACTAAAAATTATAGGTTGGTTTAGAAACTAAGCCTGTTAGATTTGGTAATATTAGAATAACTCACCAATGTGATAGCTGCCTTCCTGAGAATCAACGTTTTTAACAACATAAAATTTTTCTTTTCATTCCTTATTAAGCTTAGCCTATGCAAGATAGGCCTAGAACACCAAAAACCCTTTAAATCCTAAGGAATATGCATAAGATTACTTACAGGTCACTGAAAAGCTAAGATTATTTCCACTAGGCCTATTAACAATTTCCTTGTCTTTTCTTTAGACTAAACAATTTCATATTTCTAAATTTTTTGCCATTGAAGCGTTCGATTCGCAATTCTGTGTTGACTTTCTAGGTCAACTTTTTACTAAATAAAACGGCAGCAGAGAAAAAAGTCAACTTTTAAGTTGACTTTTTCGAGTCGATTCGAACGCAACTTAGAGTTGCGTTCGAATCGACTCGAAAAAGTCAACTTAAAAGTTGACTTTTTTCTCTGCTGCCGTTTTATTTAGTAAAAAGTTGACCTAGAAAGTCAACACAGAATTGCGAATCGAACGCTTCAATGGCGAAAAATTTAGAAATATGAAATTGTTTAGTCTAAAGAAAAGACAAGGAAATTGTTAATAGGCCTAGTGGAAATAATCTTAGCTTTTCAGTGACCTGTAAGTAATCTTACAGGTCACTTACATGCATATTCCTTAGGATTTAAAGGGTTTTTGGTGTTCTAGGCCTATCTTGCATAGGCTAAGCTTAATAAGGAATGAAAAGAAAAATTTTATGTTGTTAAAAACGTTGATTCTCAGGAAGGCAGCTATCACATTGGTGAGTTATTCTAATATTACCAAATCTAACAGGCTTAGTTTCTAAACCAACCTATAATTTTAGTTGAAAAAATTAAAAATTATAGGTTGGTTTGTAACTTTATATTATAGGTTAGTTAAAAACTAAAAATTATTGGCTTCTTTTCCCAGTAAAATTGGTGCAAACAGTATTACTGGCTTTCAAATAAAGTGAATATACCACTCCATGCCCTTTTTTATCCTCTTTATAAATATAATAATTGCTTCTACCACAAATTCAGATTTAAGCACTTTTTGACCTCTTAAAAATGACCTATATGTGGGGTCATTACAAATCTGTAATAGCTTAGAAACAAATTTGGGCTATATATTTGTACATCAAGGGGTGGGGGGTAAAGCATAGCATATATTAAATACGTAAACTAACCATTGGTGTATTTTTTTTTATGTTTGTGCTGTTGCACTGGTGATTTCTCTTCTCATTAAAATTCAATGTGCACAAACACATAAAAAAATATGGCAAAGATTAGTTTACTTATTTAATATTTGCTATGCTTTACCCCCACCCCCCCTGATGTGCAAATATATAGCCCAAATTTGTTTCTAATCTATTACAGATTTTTTATACCCCATATTTAGGTCATTTTTAAGAGGCCAAAAATTGTTTAATCTGAATTTGCAGTAAAAGCATTTATTATATATGTAAACAGCATTAAAACAGGCATCAAGTGGTATATTCACTTTATATGAAAGCCAGTAATACTGTTTGCACCAATTTTACACTTTTCCCTAGTTATATAGTCTGTATTCATTGAGATTGCTGTTTAAACTAGATTTTTAACATAAAGTAGGGGCAAAATTTTACTTTGGCTACTTTTGACTATCTTTGAAAGAGGTTAGGTTAGGAAAATGAAACTTTCAGGGATGTGTCTGCAGGCTGAAGTATGTCCCAGGAAAGTATTTTGAAGTACCTACCTCCATTTCTTTTCCCTCTAAATGGTCCTGAAATTTTGGGTTATCAGTTTTTTTTTTCTCTGGCTTTAGTTCTGAAAAGACAATTCCTGTTGATTTGCCATACTGTTGTTGCCATAACACTGGGTTTTCTAAATTTAGAAATAATCTTTTATGCCACCTCACAATAGGTTAAATATTTGGCAGATATTATTTATTCTCCATGAATTTTTTTTTTATTGGATTTCATATGATGTCAGTTGCTTTCTTTTAAACATACATTTATTTTTAAAAATCAAGCTTCTTTTGAGAAAAAATTTGAATTATTTTTCTCTGAAAAATATCACTGAAATATAAAGTGATATAAAATATGAGAAATATATGAGTGATATAAATATCACTGAAATTTTCTCTGAAATATCACTGAAAGGGGATAGGTTAGGAAAATGAAACTTTAAGGGATGGGTCTACAGGCTAAAGTATGTCCTGGGAAGGTATTTCAAAGTAGATATTTCTACTCATTCTTGCTCTAGAGCGCCCTGACCCTTGATGACCTTCAAAAATAGGCTATCTGTGTTATAAAAGTGAAACCTTACAAAATAGATCTTCTGCTGAAATGAAGTACAACAAAGTTGTTCTCAGCTTAACAACTTTGCTCAATCCCAATTTATAAGGTTTTAAAGATATGAAAAAACATTTCCTAAATTTGAAAAAAAAAATGTTGATATGGCTCAGAATTCTACTCAAATAAAAGGAATTGAATTTTCAGAACTAAAGGCAGAGAAAAAGCAAATGGTACCTGAAAATTAAGGTAAAATGTTGTTTTGTCAAAATTTCAATAGGTATAGACCTGTCATGGAGTCAAATTTTAGGGCTCTGTAGAGGGAGAAGAAGTGGAGGTGGGTACTTTAAAATACCTTCCCAGGATATACTTTAGCCTATAGACCCATCCCTGAAAGTTTCATTTTCCTAACCTAACTTCTTTCTGAGATAGCAAGAAGTAACTCAACTAGAATTTTACCTTTTATCTGTCTGGTAAAAAACATCCTTCAAATTTTAGATATGCTCTAATTATACAGGGGCAAAAAATTGCTTTTTAAATTGCCATTATGAGGTAAGATATTAGCTAAAATGCCTGTATAAAGCAAACTAGCCTACCTAGGGAGTCAAAACACTTGAATTTGCTTGCTGCTTCTTCAACAGTGGCAAAAGGTCTGACAATGAGTAAAGTATGGAATTTAAGTCAGAAACGCCTTTTATGCTTTTTCTATTCTCACCAAAATAAAACACAAATCCCATGTTGACTTGCACAAAAACCTCAAGATAAGTTGTAGTAATTGGTCCTTTAGCCTGATGTAGCTGCTATTTGCTGCTATGAGTGCATAGTTTATAATGGGAGCTTAAAATTGTCTTGGCAAGCTGCATGGTTGAGTATACAACCCTCTAGGCTATACTCTCTTTCTTTATGTGCATATTATTCTTTAAAAATGATCAAGCTTCACATTAATCTCCTTTCATGACCTATAGTTGAAATTTGCTAGGGAAATATTTATTCCACTAAAAACTCACCACCTATTTTTGAACTTCAATTATACAGGACTGTTTTTTCTTACCCCCTTTCATCCTGTATCCAGTTTCTGATAGCCATTTAAATTTCATTTTGTCTGTTGCTCATTTCTTGTCAATATTACTGAGGGGTCACAGATAAGCACTAGAGTCCTCATTGATAAATAATATGTGCTTGTATATATATAGCTTGTTGCTACTTATTTTTCTCTGGGAATACAATGTTTGATGTGGCATAAACCAAAGAAAGGACCTGTAGGCCTAGAGAAAAATATGTTAAGAAAACCGATTTTTATAATTGCACAATAATTATAGCTTACATAATTTTACATGCAGTCCTGCTCTACTTTACCCCCAACCCTCCTAATATAGAAATATATAGCTGAAGTTACATGTTACCTGTTGATTCTGCCAATCTATCCTCAACCTTTAACGCCCTGTTAATTGAAGCAATTGCAACAAAGCAAGAATGGCGGAAAAGGTAACAGGTGACAGAATACATTGGAACTACATAATTTTGGCTATATATTTACACATTAGGCAGGTTGGAGGTAAATTATAGTATAAAGATGCATGTTTTTCCCTTTGGTATGTAGGCTAAGTAGAAGATCACTTGTACCTGATGCTGTCCCTGTTGTTTTTAATTGGATTGGAAACATCCAAAGAAAGTTTCCTTTGAAAAGGAAAGGTGAGATTGCCCAAAAGTGAGATTGAATTTGTCAAAGCTTGGAGGTTTGCCCCTTCAGTCTGTTTAAAGGATAATGGATTCATAATTGAAGCTTTGTTCATTTCAATCTTAAGGGTGACCAATATTTGTGACAATTCATTAAATGGTTGTAAAGGGATACTTTTGTTTATTCATTAGTCTTCTTTGTTTTCTAACAGTTTTTTTTAATCTTTAAATTGATATCCATTTCTTACAAATTTTTATTGATACCAGAGGTCCATTTGCAAGTTTTCACCTACTTTGTAATCCCTGGTCTCACAATTACATTTAAATTTACTGAAGCTAGGACACACAGAACTCCTATCTATTTAAAGAAAATCAATGGATATAAGTAGGTTTTATTGTATTTAAGCCCTAGGGCCATGGCAATTAAAAACAAAATAAAGGAGATTAACTTTAAAATACTTGACATTAAATAAGCATAATAGCCACAAAGAAAAACAAATAACAAAATTATACTTCTGTGTTCAGTTGCCAACCTGAGCAACTGTCATACATTTTTAAATCTTGCAGAACATTCACCCCCATTACATTCACAAGCTATCTCTCATGATCCACAAATTTGTCCATACATCCACATTTCAGGGAAATGGAAGGACCATCACACTGGTATTCTTCATTTCTACTTATATTTAATGGGTTTGAAAGAAAGTTTCCATGGCTAAGTCAGTAGGCCAGTAAAGGACCTGGTGGTCCTTTAGCCAGGTAGTGCAATAGGAAGCTAAGGACCAGCCAGCCTATTCTCTTGCATGCCCTTCCTCCTTACTGTCCCTAGATTTCCATCTGTACTCATTTAAAGTTGGGCCAATTCTAGCTGAGGTTAGTCATATCACCAACCCCTATCCAAAACCAAATAAACTGGCAATGCCAGGAATTAAACCTATACATCTTGGACAAAGCGTTCCAACCCAAAGTGCCTACCACTTAGCAAGGAACACAAATTTGACCAGAGAACAATAATTATTTGAAAAAAATTGCTATAGTTGTCCCACTACTGTCCTATAAATGCTATAGGCCCATTTTATTTACACAAATCAATTTAAGACAGGTATCAACAAAACTCCATCAGGGATTGTATTTGCTTAAAATACAATCAAGCTATGTGAATGCTCAGCTTTGTGATATTCTAGTCTTGAAATAATAAAAAAAGAGAAAATTTATATTTTCTATTTATTTTTCACCAACTCATTTGAGCAAAATCATTTGTGACAGCCAAATGCCCATGGTTGGCTTAGAACCTCTCTAAATGCTCTGAAACAGCAGGAATTAAAAAAAATATACTAATCAGCATTAAACTGTCCCTTAAATTTGAACACGTGTATTTAATTTGAAAATGATGCTACTGCTAGTCAAGTTACTGTGCTGTTCCCACTGGCTCTACTGCAGTTAAAAAATGGGCAGTTACCACGCAGTAACTGCAGTTACTGAAAAACCATCAGCTGGAACAAACCCATAAGCAATTATATCTGTATATTATATCAATTATATATCTTATATTATATTATTATATTATATATATATATACATAAGCAATTATATCTGTAAAGAACATACAAAAAGGCATCAAGTAGTATATTCACTTTATTTTTAAGTCAAAATATGAAAAAAAACAAAAAATTTACTCCCGACCTGCCTAATTTGCTAATATATAGCCCAAATTTTAAATGTATTTTGCCACCTTTTAGCCTACTTATTTTTCCAGTTCTTGTTTTGCCACAGTTGCTTCAATTATCAGGTACTATGGCTGAGGTATAGATTGGCAGAATCAATAGGAAATATGCAATTTCAGCCTTAGATTTCCATATTAGGAGGGTTGGTGCTAAAGTAAAGCAGAGCTGCATACTTCTCTAGTGCTTAAGTATGACCCCTTAGCAATATTGACAAGAAATGAGTAACAGAAAAAATTCAATTTGGACTAAATGGCAATCAGGAACTGGATACAGGCTAAAGGGGGCCAAAAACAGGGCTGTATAATTTGAGTTCAAAGAACTCCAATTATACAGTGATTTAAAAAAAATCACTGTATATAAGTGATTTTTTAGTCAACTAAACGCTTCCCTTGCTAATTTAGGACTTTAAATTGATTAGCCTACTGGAATTTACCTATCCTATGCAATTGAAATATTTTACCTTTCCAGAGCATTAAGACAATCCATCACAATAAAAAAAAAAAAATATCAAAGGCATCTTGAATGGAATGACGAAAAGAAGACAAATGAAAATCACAATTTGCAATCTAACAATTAAACTTCTGGCCACACAAATTGTATTAGGATACCCAGCTCTGAAATAATTGCTCAAGTAGCTTTGCAGTAACTTTAACTAATATTGCAATAACTTTATAAGTTT